>NW_007245970.1:228343-237392 GCF_000164805.1 Carlito syrichta
TCGGGTACAGTTAAGGGTTAGGTATACAAATATGCTTCGTTCAGGCACCCTTGTTGATAAAAGGTGTCTCCCCGTCCCCAGACAGATGTTTACTACCATTAATGCCATCTCCCTTCCCCTCTCCCCCATAGTTTCCCACCACTATCAGTCATTTTCTTACGGTAATATGTTGGGTGATCAAGGTCCACTATATGAGTGAGAACATGTGGTACTCAGATCTTTGTTTCTGTGAGAGGTCACTCAGTATTATAGACTCTAGTTCCATCCAGGTTGCTGCGAAATTCATGATTTTGTTCTTTTTTATGGCTGCGTAGTATTCCATTGTGTATATGTACCACATTTTAAAAATCCAGTCCTCTTTTGATGGGCAGCATGGTTGCTTCCAGGTTCTTGCTATTGTGAACAATGCTGTGATAAACATTCGTGTGCAGGTATCTTTTTGATAGAGTGATTTGAGTTCTTCAGGGTATATTCCCAGTAGGGGGACTGCAGGGTCACATGTGAGGTTGATATTTAGAGTTTTAGAAATCGCCACACTGCTTTCCACAGAGGTTGCACTAGTTTACACTTCCACCAACCAGTGTAGATGTGTTCCCTTTTCACCACACCTTTCTCCAAGCAACTGTTATTTTTTGAGTTATTGATAATTGCCATTCTGACTGGAGTTAGGGTGGTATCTCAGTGTGGTTTTGATTGCATCTCCTGATGATTAGTGAGGATGAGCATTCTTCATGTGTTTGTTGGTTGCTCGAATGTCTTCTTTTGTGAAGTGTCTGTTCATATCTTTTGCCCATTTTATAATGAGGTTGTTTGTTTTCTTCTTTTCAGTACGTTTCAGTTCCTTGTAGATCCAGGATGTTAATCCTTTGTCAGACCTAGAGTTGGCAAATACTTTTTCCCAGGCTGTAGGCTGTCTCCCTGCTCTCTTGATGGTTTCTTTGGCTTTGCAGAAGTTTGTCAGTTTAATAAGGTCCCATTTGTCTATCTTCTCTCTTATGACCTGTGGGTTTTGTACAGGAATTGGATGCCAGTTTCAATTTCCATGAGAGTATTTCCTTTCTTTTCTAAGGTTCTTATGGTTTGAGGTTTTACATTTAGGTCTCTGATCCATTTGGAGTTAACCTTTGTGCATAGGGATAGATAGGGGTCCTGTTTCAATCTTCTGCATGTGGTTAGCCAGTTTTCCCAGCACCATTTACTGAATAGGTTCTCCTCTCCCCATTGGTAGGTGGTGGGGGCTTTGTTGAAGATGAGTTGGTTGAGAAACTGAGGTTTGCTTCTGGAATCTCAATTCTGTTCCATTGATCTATATGCCTGTTCCTGTACCAATATCAAGCTGTTTTGATGATTATAGCTTTATAGTAAAGTTTGATGTCTGGTATTGTGACACCACCTGCTTTGTTTTTTTTGCTGAGGATTGTTCTGGCTATTCTTGGTCATTTGTGTTTCCATATGCATTCCTGTGTTGTTTTTTCTAGGTCTGAGAAGAATGTTGTTGGTAATTTAATGGGTATTGCAATGAATTTGTAGATTGCCTTAGGTAAGATGAACATCTTCACAATGTTGATTCTTCCAATCCATGAGCATGGAATATTTTTCCACTTGTTCATGTCAGCTTTGATTTCTTTGAGCAGTGTTACGTAATTTCCCTTGTAAAGTTCTTTCACATCTCTGGTTAGGAAGATGCCAAGGTATTTCATTTTTTGTGGCTATTGTGAACAGAATTGTGTTTTTTATTTGGGTTTCTGTTTGTTTATTATTGGTGTAGAGAAATGCGATTGTCTTTTGTATGTTTATTTTGTATCCTGAGACTTTGCCAAAGGCCTTTATCAATGTAAGGAGGCCTTTGACAGATTCTCTTGGGTTTTCAAGGTACACAATCATATCATCTGCATAGAGAGATAACTTGACTTCCTCTTTTCCTATTTGAATACCTCTGATTGCCTCCTCTTCTCTGATTGCTCTAGCCAGGACTTCCAATACTATGTTGAACAGGAGGGGTGAGAGTGGGCGTCATTGTCAAGTTCCAGTTTTCAGGGGAATTGGTTCCAATTTTTGTCCATTTAGGAGTATGCTGGCTGTGGGTTTCTCATAGATGGCATTTATTATTTTGAGGTATGTTCCCCGTATGCCTAGATGTTCAAGGGTTTTTATCAAGAAGGGATGCTGGATTTTATCAAAAGCTTTTTCTGTATCTAATGATATGATCATGTAGTTTTTGTTTTGACATCTGTTGATGTATTTAATTACATTTATGGTTTTACGAATGTTGAACCAGCCTTGCATCCCAGGAATGAAGCCTACCTGGTCATGGTGGATGATTTTTGATATGTATTGCTGAATCCGGTTTGCTAGGATCTTGTTGAGAATTTTAGCATCTATGTTTATCAAAGATATTGGCCTGTAGTTCTCTTTCTTTGTTGGATCTTTACCTGGCTTGCGTATCAATGTGATGTTGGCTTCATAAAATGATTTGGGGAGAGTTACATCTTTGTCAGTCTCCTGGAATACCTTCAGTAGGATTGGTATCAGCTCCTCCTTGAATGCCTTGTAGAATTCTGCTGGAAAGCCATCTGGACCAGGGTTTTTTTTTGTAGGAAGTTTTCTTATTACATAGTTGATTTCCTTGATTGTTATTGGTCTATTTAGGGTCTCAATTTCTTCTTGTTCCAACCTAGGTAGGTTGTGTGATGTCAGAAAGTCCTCCATTTCCTTAAGGTTTTCAAGTTTGTTTCCATACAAGTGTACATAGTTGTCTCTAATGATCTTTTGTATTTCTTCAGGGTCAGATGTGACTTCATCTTTTCTGATTCTGGTTGTGTTAATTTGGATTTTTTCTCGTTTTTTCTTGGTCAGTTTAGCTATGGGACCATCAATCTTGTTTATCCTTTCGAAGAACCAGCTTTTTGTTTCATTGATTTTTTTGTATTATCTTTTTGTCTTCTATGTCCTGGATTTGTCCTTTTATTTTGGTGATCTGGATTCTTCTGCTGAAATTAGGGTTTTTGTGGTCTTGCTTTTACAGCTTCTTTAGGTGGCTTGTTAGGTTGTGAATTTCTGTTCCTTCCATTTTCTTCATGTGTGTTTGTAGGGATATAAATTCCCCTCTTACTACAGCTTTCAGGGCATCCCAGAGATTTTGGTAAGATGTTTTTTCATTTTCATTTGTTTCCAGATATTTTTTGATCCCTGTTTTGATTTCGTCATTGGCCCAGTTGTTGTTTAGCATCATGCTGTTTAGTGTCCATGTCTTTGTGGGTTTTGTGGGGACTTTGTTGGTGTCAATGTTTATTTTTATTCCACTGTGGTCTGAGAAAGTGTTTGGTAGCATTTCCATCCTTTTAAATTTGCTTATGCTTGATTTATGGCTGAGTATGTGGTCGATCTTAGAATATATTCCATGTGGTGATGAGTAGAATGTGTATTCTGTGGTCTTTGGATGGAGTGCTCTGTAGGTATCAATTAAGTCCATTTGGTCCAAAGTCACATTGAGGTTCCGGATCCCCTTGCTGATTTTTTGTCCTGATGATCTGTCTAGGGTTGTGAGTGGGGTATTAAAGTCCCCAGTTATGATAGTGTTAGAGTCGATATCTTTCTTTAGTTTTCCAAGAAGTTGCTTTATGAAAGTTGGCGCACCTATGTTGGGTGCGTATATGTTTAGGATAGATATTTCTTGTTGATGGATTGAGCCTTTTATCGTTATGTAGTGGCCTTCTGTATCTTTTTTGATTTTTAATAGCTTGAAGGGTATTTTGCCTGAAATTAAGATCGCTACTCCTCCTTTTTTTTGTATTCCACTCGCCTGAAAGTTTGTTTCCCATCCTCTTACTTTGAGTCTGTGGGTGTCTTTTCTAGTGAGGTGAGTCTCTTGAAGACAATAGATTGTTGCTTGATGATGTTTTATCCATTTTGCCATTCTATGTCTTTTCAGTGGTGCATTTAGTCCGTTCACATTTAGGCTAATACTTGAAATTCAAGAGTTGATCCCTGTCATAAGGTTCTTACAGAGTTGTTCCTGTTTATTTGTTGTCTTTCTTTGCGTTTTGGAGTTGGTTCATGTGTGATTTTAATCTTTTGCCTGTACTCTAGTGAAGAATGCTGTTGTTCTTTTTTCTTTTTCTTCAGTGTTCAGTACTTTCTTAAGTGTTTCTTGTAGAGGTGATCTGGTGGCAGTGTAGGTTCTTAGGGATTGGATGTCTGGAAAAGATTTCAATTCTCCCTCACTAATGAAGTTTATTTTGGATGGGTATGTTATTCTTGGTTGAAATTGTTTCTCTTTTAGAACTTTGAAGATAGGGCTCCAGGATCTCCTGGCCTGAAGGGTTTCTGTGGATAAGTCTGCTGCTAGTCTAATTGGTTTTCCCTGGTAGGTAGTCTGGCCTTTTTCTCTTGCTGCCTTTAAGATTTTTCCTTTCATTGCTACTTTTTTTAGGCGAATTATTATGTGTCTGGGAGTTGGTCTTCTCATTTGTGGTCTTGCAGGGGTTCTCTGAATCTCTTGTGTTTGAATTTTTTTCATCCTTAATGAGTTGAGTGAAGTTTTCTTGAATGATTTCATGAAATGTTTGCTCCAGTGTGGCTTCTGTTTCTCTTTTTGCCTCAGGAAGCCTAATTACCCTTAGGTTTGGTCTCTTGAAGTGATCATTCATCTCTTGCAGGTTTTGTTCTGTCTTTTAGAACTTCTTTTCTATGCTTTTGACAGTTTGGGTTAGTTCTGTGTTTTGGTTTTTGAGCTCTGAGATTCTTTCTTCTGCTTGGCTGATTCTGCTTTCCATGCTTATTAGTCTATTGTTCATTTCCATCACAGTATTCTTTACTGCTGTCATTTCTGACATCAGCTCCTTCCTATTTTCCTCTTGTCTGTCCTCAATTTTTTAAAATTCTCTCCATTAATGTC
The DNA here is from genome assembly GCF_000164805.1 of Carlito syrichta. Classification (NCBI taxonomy): domain Eukaryota; kingdom Metazoa; phylum Chordata; class Mammalia; order Primates; family Tarsiidae; genus Carlito; species Carlito syrichta. Next base: position 233,241 of record NW_007245970.1, read on the forward strand.
TTGATGTCTGGGTTTGTTGCATGTAACCAGTCATTCTGGGGACTCTTCATTGTTTGTGTTCCAGAATCTGTTTTCTCAGTGTCTGATTTCCCAGGGGTCTGTGTAAGACCAATATTCTTCTTTTGGTTTTTCTTCATTTGTGCGGTTTTTCCCCCTCCCTACTTTTTCCTTCCCTCCATGTCACTGTCTTCTTTAATTCTGTTATTCAGGGGTAAAGGGATTGGTTTTACTTCTGTTTGTTCAATCTCCTATTCTTTATGTATGTCCTCTTACTTTGTTCAATTCTGACGTTGCACTGTAGGGTGGAGGTGGTCCTTTTTGCAGTTTTGAGATTTACTTAAGGGAAGAGCTGTGATTCAAAATCTGTCTGCAGGTCCTGGTATTCGCTGACAGGTGTGTGAATAATGTAGAATCCACTTCCCACTGCCCTGGAATCTGTCCATGCAGTGGGGCTGTAGGTTTACTCCCTGAAATAAAATGTGGCTAGCAGAGGGGAGAGAATGGAGCAGACAGTGGGTTGAAGAGGAGAGTGGAGAGATAGAGGAGTAAGGGGGGAAAAAAGCGAGTGTACCAACAAATAGAGAGAGAGGCCTATATTGAAACAGATAACAACAATAGACCACAGCTACAGATGAACCAACTCTCATACAAAAAAATAAAAATTAAAAATAAAACATATAGTGATGCTAACATACAAGCTAACCAACCACCTTGTTAGTGTGCTGTTCCTCTATACAAAGATATGGTTTACAGAGAGAAGAAAAGAGAAGAAAAGTTAAAGGAAGAAAGAAAAAAGGGAAAAATACAGCAGGAATAGTATTAAGTCATTAAACTAATAGATTCAATGAAGCACACTCTGAGACATTTCGTTTAAGTCCAATGTCCTTTCAGGTCTGATTTCCAGTTTTATTTTCAAGCTGGTAAGTTAGTTTGCAGTTAGGGTCGGTTGCCCCTGGTCTGCTGTGAAGGACTGTTCAGATTACCCTCTGTTCACTTGTTTCTCCCATTTCGATGTTGTTACCTTGAATCGCCAGCAGGTGGTGCTATCTCAACTGCTTGCCCCAGAGGGGGTGGGGCCGGACAGGAACAAGATGGCTGCCTGCCTCTGAGCAGGCAACAGGAGCCTTACGCTGGGCAGGCAGGACAGTCTCAGTCGCAGGAGAGGTGGCTGCGTTACCAGCAGATCTTCCCTGAAGGGGTTTGATGTGGATCGCCTCGGGCCCAGGTGGTGTGATGTGCTACCTGTCACACAGGCTGCGGCAGTGGCGGTGACAGCAGCGGTGGTGGGGGCAGGGGCTGCAGCAGCGGCAGCAGCACTGTTTGCACCGCAGTAACTGTCCAGTTTGTTGCGATGTCCCAGCGGTGGCAACGGCCAAGCTCAGTATGAAGAGCAGGTTGCGATGTTGGGTCCCCAGCCCCCTGGGGCGAGAGTCAGAGACCCACTGCAGCTCTCCTTTGCAGAGGGCTTCAGAGACCGGGTTGCCCCGTTGCCATCTTGCCACTTCTCTCCCTCTAAATTGTTATATTTATAAATTCAGGGTCCACAGAGTACTGTCCATCACAGTTTGTGGCAGTGCCACCCAGTGGCGGAATGATAGCTTGTTCTTCCTAGATTTAAATAGCATAATGGATGAAGAGTATTCTGGGAACAGAAGCCATTTTTGGAGCTCTATAGTTTTCTAAGACGGATTAGATCTAAAATTCCACTTGTAACACTTTTATCTGCTTTCTATGTATCTTTTTATTTTTATTTTCCTAAGAAAAGGAGGCTTGTAGGAAGAGGATAATAACCAAAGCTAGTTCCATCAATTCAACTTATCTATGAAGACTTATTGCAGCATCTTATGTTTAATGAAACAAGTAATTTTTCTGTGTCTATACTCAGTTTCTCCTCTGATGGCTCATAGAGTTGGCACAATTGCTGTTTTTCTAGGATTTCACACTTTAATTGGCCTCACAGTCTGCTGTCTTTTCCCTTGTAGATGCTCCTAGCATCTCCCATATTAGAATCTCCTTTTGAAAGATCTTTAATAAGGAAGATACAAAAACTTATTTATATCAAACATTAAGCAACTGAAAGAAATAATTCTTTATATTTGTATTTCTCGAATATTTTATGCTGTATTTAATTCTACTTCCTTTATTTTCTGTTTTCATTGGGACTTATCTTACTTCTGGGGAACTAAAATTGGTTTTGTTGCTCTAAATTGGCAGGTCCCGGTGAATTACGTGTTTTTCTCCTACTTTTTCCTGACTTGCCAATGTGACCAGGCTTCTGCCTTAAAGTTAAGCCCATTTGACTGAGTTTATGATCTCCCACCTAGTTATTGATCTTTAGAAGTACAGGTCCTAGCATCAAAAATGTTGGTGCCACTTCCTTGTTGTGTGGCATTGAGTAGACAATTATAACTTTAAAAATCTGTTTAATCACCTATAATATATAAGTTTTAGTGCATGGTTTTGAATATTAGGTGCTTACCATACTTCTTGTCAAGAAGTAAGCACTTTTACTAAATTTCAGATGTTTGTATGATTATTGCATGTTTCTTTCTGTTAGGATTGAATGTTGATCCCTCTAGCTATGGTTCCACCTTTAAATGACATAGGATCACTGCTAGTACATTCCTGCTATGAGTCCTGCTATGAGTTTGGATCTTGCATTTTGTGAAAGCTCATCAACAGAAAGTTTATGATGTCATGGGGAAAAAATAGTGTCCTTTAGCCACTGGTCATGTCTTTCTGGGGACATTTCTATAACTTGATCAGTTTTCCTAGACATAGCCAGCTCCCTCTATTTACTTTCCCTTCCATGACAGTCCTCTTTTAAGGCTCTAGTATGAATCAGAGGTGAGTTTACTTGTTATAGATGACAAATTTTTCTTTTAAATCTTCCTGTATCATTGGGTGGCCATGGAGGATTAGAAACTAATGGGAAGTTGAAATCTGCACATGGTTCACTGTCTTAAATGACCTGTACTTCCTAAGTCTCAAAGCAGGAACTTAAATGGAAATGAGATTTTTACAAAGAAATCACTTTGAACATGCTTTTTATAACTACACCAAGAGTTGATATGTGATTCTCTGTCCCAGATTATCCTGTTTCTTTGGGTAATGATAGTGCACCTCACTTTTTGGCATCTGAAGGGAAATGCTTTATTAAAAATTCCTTGAGAGCAACAACCATAGCTTATTCATTGCTCTATAGTTCTCACAGAGTTTAGCACAAAGGCTCTCACATGGTAGATATTTCATAAATATTGGTTGAAAGGAGAGACTGTTTCCCCAAGCAGCACTTCTAGAAAGGCCACTTCAGGAAGTAAAGGCCTATCTACTTGATGGGTAGTAGACTAGGCCCCAAATATTTTGAAGTTGACTCTTGCTATAAGTATCATTGCAGGCTTTTCCTACCACCTTCCTGCCAATTTTACCGGAAATTCAAATTATACATACTTTGATTTTGTTTTTTTGAAAATATGTTACTTTTTTGCTATTACAGGTATAAGAACCTAATTCAGTAATCTAAGTATTTTGGCAAATAGTACCACAACTTTACAAATAATAGGTAACCCTAGTGTTTCAAATGACTCTTCCAATACCAGATGATAGATTGTATATGCCTTATTACTTATCATTACAACTCCCCTGCCTGGAAAACATCAAATCCTTTCATAGATGAAATTTGTTCCAACATTCTTCTCATAATAATTTCTAAAAGGAAAAATTATTTTCAAAGACCTTGCAAATAGAAATGTGTATAGTCTCTCTTGAATCATCTGCAGGAGTCCAAGATCAGTGTGTGTATTTATTGGTTCTTTTACTTATCCATTCATTAGCTTACTTATGTTTATTTATGTATTGTTTTTTACAGACTTGGTTTCATTGTGTCTTCTGGACAGGAGTGTAGTGGCTGGATTCTAGCTCACTGTAACCTCCAACTCCTGGGCTCAAGCAATCTTCCTACCTCATCATTACAAGTAGCTAGGACTACAGGTGTACACTACTATGCCTGGATAATTTTTAAAAATTTTTTCTGTAGTGGCAGGGTCTAGCTCTAGCTATGTTTTCAAGCTGGTCTTGAATTCCTGGCCTCAAATTGTCCTCCCACCTTGGCCTCTGAAAGCACTAGATTACAGGTATGAGCCACTGCATCTG
>NW_007245971.1:0-2896 GCF_000164805.1 Carlito syrichta
CGTCCTCGGCGACCCGGGAAGGGAGGCTCCAGAACCTTCCGCGGGCGCTGGTCGTGCCCTGGGGTGGAAGCCCTTGCCCCAGGGACCTGGGATGAAGAACGAAGCATCCCCTCGACCTTTCAAAGCAGCTTTATAGCCGAGCCGCGGATGCTTCAGTGGCGAGTGACCTAGTTGACCTCCAAGGAGCTGCACGGGTGTCTTCTCCAAATGTGTTTTATTGGTCATACAGTTTAAAATACACTCTCTCCCCAAGGACTCAGTTTACTTGTATCCCATTCACAACGCTGTGTCCCAAGCAAATTCTGATTTTCTACAACTAGATTCAATACGGAATGACTTTCTGAATCCAATAATCGATCTGGCTCTGAAGAAGTCAAAGCATGTAGTCATGGCAAACCAACCCTTGAACATTTGTACACGAAATGTGTAAGATGCACATAACAGCTTTTCTCATGTTCAGGAAAAGAAGCAAGACTTAATTTTGATTTCTGAGATGGACAGATAGCACTATTCTGTCTAAATACCAAAGCCTACTGGTGGAAGAGAGCAATCTTTTTGAGCTGCCCAATAATTGCAGCTTTTGGATGAGTTTAAGGGGGTTACCTTGGCAGATAATAAGGAGACTTCCATACACGTATTTAGACTGCGATGATTATCTGAATGACTGCTAAACATGTGTTTAGATTCCCCCCCCCAAAAAAAAACCCAGAAACAAACAAACAATCCTTTCGGTGGGATTTTTCAACAAGTTCTTATACAGCACCAATAAGTAGCACAGCATATCACTCGCTATCCTTAGCGCCCTCCCAACATTAGGAAACTAGTCTGTCCACACCACCACCCTACCAGGTAGACATTATTATACCTTCAAGAAAAAATATCTTGTTATACTTACTTGCAATTATGTCTTATTTACTTATATAGTATTATATCTTACATACTTACATAGTTAGTGTTATAACCTAGTATTATGTCTTTCAGGAGAGGACACTGAGGCACAGAGAAGTTAAGGAACTTGAGACCATGGCATGGGAGAGTGGAATTCACACCCAGCAGTTTGCCTTCAGATCTGGGGCTCTCAATCGCTAAACCAGGCTGTTTTATATTTGTGTTGTTTTCTAAAGCAACTAACAGTCATTCCTGCATAATTAGAGATAACTTTACTACATAAATCAATATACATCAATCTCCAGAACAGATTATTTTTTGTTTACTATGGAGGGATGATGAAAAAAGTAGAGCTTACATCCCGGACATGAGAGGTAAAACGCTGCCACTTTTTGTGTGACATTGAAGACAAAGTTACCTGTCCGGTATGACTTATTAGTGGCTTTCATAAAAACACACAAAGCTTTTGCAGACCCCTGGCCCTCGGTTCTTCTGGCTTTGCTTTCTCTCTAAAGCAGTCTTACACAATTATTTTAAGCAAGTATTTATTTAACTTTCAAAGGTGGCTGCTTTTGGTCACCTCAGCAGCCAGGCTCCGGACAGGGGACTGTTCTAGTTCCCGGGTCTCTAAGGTTCAGACAGGAAAAGAATTAAAGCCGCTCAAAGGACTCACAGATGGGTGTTATTTCTAATTAGTAGTTTTGAAGCAGTTGATCCTAAACAAATGTAACAGATGATGTATTTTCCCTTTAAAGTTGTGTTTTTTCTGGGGAAAAAAAAGCTTGACAATAAAGTAAAGATCCATTGCAAATATCTATATAAGTAAGGAAACCATAGGAGCAGAGAAATCAACAGCACAAGTTAATCCCATAGCGCCGTGGATCTTGCTGTTTTCTTAGCAATCTTTTCTAACTTTTCTGGATAGCAATAATGTCTTTTTTAAAAAATCTCAAAGCAGAATTTTCTCGTAGTGCAAAATCTTTTATGAACGAATCCATGTTATCTGTCTAGAGTCACCTATCTGATGAATTCCTTGAAAAATAAGATAGCAGTACAGGAAATGCAATCCAGGTGTGGGTCCACACGATGGGCACGCAGGGATCTACCCACGTACACTTTCTTTATCCTCTGATCTCTCCCAGCCCATAACCGGGAGAGGTGCGCCTGGGAGCCAAGAGGCTGAGAAACTGGGAGAAAAAAACCCCCTGGAGGTTCCCCATTTCTCTTTGCTCTTGTTCCCGGAGACCGCTCTTGTCAGGTGAGATGGCAGAGAAATCAGGTGAGAGGACACATCACAGGGGGAGTAGAAGCTTCAGCCTTGGGGCACCGCCGCCTCCCCCTTTAGTGGTGCACATCCCAGGCTAGTCCCCTCGACGTGCTGTTACCTAGTTCTTCTGGTCGTTCTCCCGTCATATATTTTGGGGGGAGGGAGAGCGCTGGGGGCGGCGGTGGCGCTGACCAGTCCGCGTGGCCTCCTCCATTTCAGCCGCTTTACTAGACGCGGGGTTGGAAGCCCCGCTCAGGACGTTATCAGAGCCAGCCACAAGTGCCACATGTAAAGCAGCAAACATCCGGAGTGGCTTCCTGCAAGCCTTGCTTTTCTCCACACGAGAGATTTACGCGGGGGGCTGAAGGGGGGGAGGCTTCCCGAGCAAGAGCCGTGTACACCCGCTCGTGCAGCCGGTCGGTGCATTCCGGTTGCACAGCCCGGGACCTGCGGGCTCCGGGCTACTCCTCGCGCTCACTTCCCGGGGTCCCAGTGCGGGCCCGAGACCGGAGACGCTGGGCAAGGAAGCGGACTAGCGTGGCCAGAGCCTGTGCCCGTTACCACGGGAGGCCTCGGGCGCGCGGGCTCAGAAATTAACCCGAGTAGGAAGCGAACCCTGGCTCAGGCCTGGAGGAGCCAGAGGTCCGCGGATCTGCGGGGCCCGGAGTGCCCAGGCCAGGGCCGGGCGGTGTCCGGCAGGTGTTTGTGTTTTCCGTGCTGGGAAGGACACTCACGTCGATC
>NW_007245971.1:3408-16002 GCF_000164805.1 Carlito syrichta
GTCGCACCCTCCGCTTGGCCTCCCCTCCCCGTCCGCTGTCCGCGAGCCCCGCCCGGGGAGCGGGCGACTCCGCGACCGCGTCCCCGTTCCCGCTTGGCCCCGCCTGGGATTTGCACCGGCGAAGCAGGAAGTGCGCTGTTCCCGGTCCACTTCCCTGCTCAGAATCTCGTCCGCGGGGGTGTTTCTCAGAACCCCCACCTCCCACCGTGGCCCCGGCTCCCTGTGTCGCTGGACCTAGGGACCTCAGCTCCCTGGGGGGCAGGAGGCCTTGGGAGCGAGGGGGAGACAGACGGTCCAGCTCCCCGCAGGTCGCAGACGCACAGGGTCCTGCTGGTCCCCTGCATATCCGCTCCGCGACTTTCAAAAGAATTTCGGCAGTGGCCTGGTTCTAAGCAGCCACTGCGGCTCTGGCCTCCCCGCCCGCGCCCCCGAAGAGGCCCAGGCTTTCCCGGGGGAGTTGTATCCTCAGCCGACCAGACAGCCTTATCAGCACCAAGCCCGCCGTGAGAACACCACCTCCGATGTCACCCGAGGGAGAGCAGACACGGCCTCTGCCTTGCAGGAATGCACAATGCGGCATCATGAGTCTTCCTTCCTGATTGATTAACTTCCAGCTGAGTGTTCTAGGTCTGCCCCCTCCCCACCCCCGTAATAATTTGTTCCTGGCATGTAAAGGTGATGCTGACATCAGTAAGTCAAGTGCTCTGAGAGATTTTTTTCTAGTAGAGATAATAGGTTGCCTTTTCACCCTGATAGCTCTGGCTTGCCGAGTTTCTCTAGCAAGCCGGGCTGGATCTTACCAGATTGTTGGGTAGGGCAAGGTGTGCATTCTGTTGTAATGCAAGTGATCAAAGGACAGGCCACTCCTGGCAGCCCTCTCATGGCTCTTGTGGGCACCTTCTGCCACAAGCATATCCGAGTTGGAAATGGTCAGTACTGAGTTGGCTTCCAAAATTTCCAAACAGAAGAGAAAATAGTCGGGATCCTTGTTGGATTTCTTTGCATTCAGTATTCATTTGACCTGTGACCTAAATTTTCCTCCCTATCCATTTCTTGGACCTTGCTAACAGCTTTGTTGATGCTCTTTGGTAGCAACAAAAGGTCTTTGGTAGTTTTATTTTATAACCCCAGAGCACCCGCAATCCATCAATCTGTAATAAATTCTTCGGTATACTGTCACAGATGTCCTGGGTGGAGTCACGAGGGATTGTTTTGAATTCCTTCCCATGCCATCCATGCCTTTTCCAGGCAAGCACTAAGGGTGACCTCTGCAGACCTCTGAAAGACTGTTTCATCGCAGGCATATCTTTGTAGTCCTGCGGTATTTCTGACGTCAGGTCTGTAATATTCTTTCTCTCGTTCACCAGGAGTTCTGTCTCTAGACATTACGCATCTGAAATCCCACCTTTTCTGAGGATTACGTCAAATTCTGTTTCTTTTAGGAACCCGTTTGGCTTGGAGGTTCAGGCCAAGAATATACATCGATAATTTTGCATGTGGATAGAATGCAAAAGCAAATATCCATCTTTGAGGGATTTTCCAAAACCAATCTTTGGTGTCAACTTCTTCATAATTGTAGAGTACAGTTCACAAAGCAGTTTCATTAATTCTTCTGACCCTCCTGACAGCGCTGAGTAGACAGGGCAGCCTTTGCTATTGGCCCTATTTTTCAGAAGACGATAGATATTGCGACTGAGAAAAGATAGATGATTTGCTCAAGATCACACTCTACGGGGTCCTGGACCACCTACCTGCCCTTGCTGTTGACAGTAGTGGGTCTTGTTTTCAGTTTCTTTCTCCATGTCATGTGTACAGCCAGTGTGGAACCTAATGGCATTTATAGGGACTAAATAAGGACACTCAGAGATAGAGATAGGTTAAGGACCCTTGGCCCAGAAATTTCTAGTGTTGTCTCTAACCAGGTCATGATAATTTTTAAATATCAGAGATACAGTGCTGTGGGAAGAAAGCATTTCCCTTTAGAATTAGATCACGTGCTCTAAACCCTAGGTAACATCTACTTTATTCTGACTATTATGTTATACAAATTCTGATTCAGCTGGAAAAATATGAATAATTCAGAGTAAAATGAGAATAAAGTTCATATGTAAGGAAGCTCAAGTCTTCGAATTTCTGTTCTCTACTTCACACTCATTCAGACTGAAAGAGACTTAATTATAGGAACTGTGGTTCCCTCTGTCATCTGTTTTTTTGTTTGTTTGAGTTGGAGTCTCACTCTGTCACCCAGGCTGGAGGGCAGTAGCATGCCTCTCAGCCACTACAGCCTCAACCTGCTGAGCTCTGGCGATCTTTCTGCCTCAGCCTTCCAGGTAGCCAGAACTACAGGTGAGTGCTACCACGCCCAGTTACTTTTTTTTGTTTTTTGTTTTTTATTTATTGTAGAGACAAGGTCTCGGCAAGTTGCCTGGGCTGGTCTCGAACCCACGGGCTCAGGCAATCCACTCGCCTCGGCCTCCCAAAGGGCTGGGATGACAGGCTGAGCCACCGAGCCCGACCCGTCACCTGTTTAAGGCACAAGCTATTGGCCTCCTCTAGATCCACTACTAACCCAGCCTTAAAGACATAGCTGGAGATAAAGTAAATGCTCCCCATTCTTACTGTGATTCGAAAGAGAAATGGATGGCAAATAGCCATTCTATTTTAGAGAGTGGAAAATTAAGGCAGAGACCAGTTGGGTAATTTGCTTAACGCTTTTAAATCAGCCTAAGAGACAAGAGAGCAATCTGTTAATTTAATCAACAAATAATTACCCAGCACCTGTAAATCTGACCACAGCATGACACATTGGTTATGAGCACAGATTTGGGAGTTGAACTGCTTGGGATTGAATTCTAGTTCTATGGCTCACCAGTTGTGTATCCTTGGACATATTACTTAACCTTGTTCTACCTCATCTACGAACTGGAGGCTATTGATAGTAATGACCTCAGAGAGTTGTATGAAGATGGAATGAGTTAATTGTTCCTAAACAGCTTATAATGAGACCAGGCATACGTAAGTGCTACACAGGGATTTAATAAACAAAAATAAATTTAAGTTAATGCATGATAGTATATGAAAACACGTTGGGAGAAGAAATAAAATAAAACTACCATAGTATTGATAGTACATGCATTGTAACAACTAAACAAATAAATATAACTTAATCATGTGTTAACATCTGTGATAGCTAAGTAATAACTATGAAATACTTTGTAATACTTGAATCAAAATTATTATATTAGCAAAGCTTTTATAGAGGTCTCTATAAACTATCGTGCATCTTCTAATCAACTTGAATTAATTTGAATATGAGCATTTTTACTCTGGTGGTTTAATCTGTTTTGTGAGTGTTAGCCTCCTAAAAGCCTGTTATAACTGGCAAGGACAAATACACAGAGCTGTAAAGCATTTAATATTCTAGCAGAAAATCTTTGAAATACAAAGAAGTACCTTGCAAATTAGCACTTACATAGGTAGGCCTAGATTCTTCTCCTAAAGACACAGTTCAAGGCTCGGTGGCTCAGCCTGTAATCCCGCGCCTTTGGGAGGCTGAGGTGAGTGAATGGCCTGAGCCCGCGGGTTCGAGACCCACCTGGGCAGCGAGACCTCATCTCTACAATAAATCAAAAAATCAGCCGGGCGTGGTAGCGCGTGCCTGTAATTCCCGCTACTCGGAAGGCTGAGGTGGAAGGATCGCCGGAGCCCAAAGCCCAGCAGGTCGAGGCTGCGGTGGCCGGGAGCGGCCACTGCACTCCAGTCTGGGTGACAGAGTGAGACCCCAACAAAAAAAAAAAAAAAAAAACAAAAAGACAGTTCAATTTCGATAACTGTTCCTGGTACACATGTATTTCAGAGGAAAAATAACCCACAAATGTACCAAACACAAATGTACCAACCTAGCCTTTCTGTGTTGTATAGTGAAACAATTCTAAATTCTAGTCTTTGTTGTTCAATAGCTTGCTACCAGGTAAACTACAAGTCAAACTATCTCATTCTCAATTTTCTTAAAAAAAGAAGAGGAAAATATCTGACCTTTCCAACCTTTTAGAGATAGAAGAGCAAACAAATAATCACAAAGACTTTTGCAGAGTAAATGTGCTGAGTATGACCGTGCTAGAATGTGTGAATATGAGTATGTGTGTCTATGGATGTCTAAGGATATATAAATTTAGGTAACATTCTTTGCACAGGAAAAAACCCCAGCAAATTGAGATCAAATGTAAGTCAGGAATTGTAAAGAGGATTGTGGGCTGTGGGTTAAAATGGAATGTTGCCATATGTAGAGCAAAAACTTTTACAAAATTATTTTTAATGAATTACTTTGATCCAGGAAAGCATATTCTATTTTTATGAACTGAAGCTGTGGATTTACTGGATCACATATATGTTAGTAAAACTAATAGTTTATTTCGGTGGGTAATTTAAAAGTAGAATTTGGGGCCAGGCTTGGTGGCTCAGCCTGTAATCCCAGCACTTTGGGAGGCCGAGGCAAGTGGATTGCCTGAGCCCGTGGGTTCTCTACAATAAATAAAAAATTAGCCGGACTTGGTAGCACGTGCTCGTAGTTCCAGCTACTTGGGAGGCTGAGGCGGAAGGATTGCCCGGGCCCAGCAGGTCAAGGCTGCGGTGGCTGGGAGTGGCCACTGCACTCCAGTCTGGGCAACAGTGTGAGACTCTAACTCAAAAAAAAAAAAAAAAGCCCGGCTCGGTGGCTCAGCCTGTAATCCCGTGCCTTGGGAGGCTGAGGTGAGTGGATTGCCTGAGCCCGCGGGTTCGAGACCCACCTGGGCAACTGGGCGAGACCTCATCTCTACAATAAATCAAAAAATCAGCCGAGTGTGGTAGCGCGCGCCTGTAGTTCCAGCTACTTGGAAGGCTGAGGCAGAAGGATCGCGGAACCCAGCAGGTCGAGGCTGCGGTGGCCGGGAGTGGCCACTGCACTCCAGTCTGGGTGACACAGTGAGACTCCAACTCAAAAAAAAAAGTAGAATTTGGATACAGAAAAGACAACTCCCTGGCATCTATAGAATACTAGGACTGAAAAACTACATAACCCATCCCTTTCCAAGTTGCAGAATTCCTAGTGAGAGTGTTGAAACATGGAAATTTTACTTGTTATAGTAAAATGAAACTGTTACTTATACAGCCATATAAAAGAATTATCCAGATGTTCTTTTGAAATCATTTTTTTGAAAAAATGTCAAACTTTCAGAGAAGTTGTAAAACTAGTACAAGGAATTGCATCACCTTTACTGAGACTCTCCAGTGTGTGAACGTTTTAACTTTCGCTCCATCTCTCTTTAAATAAACGCAAACATTTCCCCACATTTGTTTCATCTCACTCTCCCTTTGTAAATATACACAAATACACAGGACAATATAAATATATAACAGATTTAAATATATAACACATGCATTAATTATGACCTAGCATTAATATATACCAATAGATTATAGATACTACATAAATATATAATATGGTTACATTGTTATATCTTATCTATTAAGTCATTTGTATGTATGTATGTCATTAGTCTTTTCTGATCCATTTGAGAGCAAGCTGTGGATGATGCCTTATCATTCACTCTTTTTTTTTCTTTTTTTGAGTTGGAGTCTCACTCTGTCACCCAGACTGGAGTGTAGTGGCACACTCCCGGCCACTGCAGCCTTGACCCGCTGGGCTCCAACGATCCTTCCGCCTCAGCCTTCCATAGCTGGAACTACAGGTGCGCGCTACCACGCCTGGCTAATTTTTTTTTTTATTTATTGTAGAGATGAGGTCTCACCAAGTTGCCCAGGTGAGTCTTGAACCCGTGGGCTCAGGCAGTCCACTCACCTCAGCTTCCCAAAGTGCTGGGATTACAGGCTGAACCACCGAGCCCAGCCATCACTCACTCTTAATGCCCCAGTGTGTGCTCGCCTAAAGTGAGGACACTTTCCTGATAACCACCGAATTACCCTACAAATCAGGAAATTAACATTACTACCATACATCCCATCCATCTAAGTCACATATGCGGTTCAAATTTTGCAAACTGCTTCCACAGTGTCTCTTTTCTCTTCTTGGTCCAATATTCAACCCAGGATCACATTATATTTAGTTAACAAGTCTCTTCAATCTTTTCCTGTCTCTCTTATAACCGCTATATTTGTAAAGAGTACAGGCCTTTCATTCCAAGAATGTCCCACAGCCAGATCTCTCTGATGTTGGCTCACACGTTCTTTGCAAGAAGACCACCAAAATGATGGTGTTCTCCCATCGGGACATGACAAGGAAGGTCAGGTGTCAGACGTCTCATCATCACCCATGATGTTAACCTTGATCACCTGGTTAACTTGGTGTCTGCCCAGTTTCTCTACCTTCAGGTCACCATTTTCACATTTGTAATTGAGGAAACACATTTTTTATAGAGGGAACTCAGTAATTATACTAATATCCTGCTTCTATTCAAACTCTCACCCACCTGTCTGAGTGTCCACTCAGTGGGTGAATAATGGTGTTCTCTTATTCCCACAGTCTCTTCCATCTTTATGTATTCCTTCTACTGTCTGGAAATTCTTCCTTCTTTATTTGTTTATACCAGTATGGAATTCTTTCGTTATTCAATGGTCTGTCATTCTTAGCTAATGCTATTTGTTTAGGTGCTCTTGGCCAGCAGGGTGCCTTTTGAGATGGCTCCTGTAGCCTTTTGATCTGCCCTTATCATTATTTGACCATTTAGATACCTTTTGGCATGACACAATATCTCGTATTCTTCTGCTTCAGCTCTGGATTCAGCCATTTCTCCGGGGAGCCAGGAGCAATGTTTAGTGGAAGATGGCACTCAGAAATGAAAATCTGGGCCGGGCTCGGTGGCTCGGCCTGTAATCCCAGCACTTTGGGAGGCTGAGACTAGTGGATTGCCTGAGCCCTCAGGTCTGAGACCCACTTGGGCAACTTGGTGAGACCTCGTCTCTACAATAAATCAAAAATTAGCCAGGTGTGGTAGCGCACGCCTGTAGTTCCAGCTACTTGGAAGGCTGAGGTGGAAGGATCGCCAGAGCCCAGCAGGTCGAGGCTGTGGTGGCCAGGAGTGTGCCACTGCACTCCAGTCTTGGCAATGGAGTGAGACTCCAACTCAAAAAAAAAGAAAAAAAAAGAAATGAAAATCTGGGTTCATCAATATTGGGTTATCACTGTTTCTGGGCACCTTCAACAGACAGAAACATGTACATATGTGTACATGTTCACATACACAACACCTATATCTAGAACAAATTCTACTGCTATGGGTGTATGTTTGTATGTGACATATATATATATATATATATATATATATGCATGGGTGAATACATATATAACATATATATGCACACACATATATATGCATACACTATATTCTTCTTGTGTTGATTGACAATACATCCAGTTCAAATCCAACATCCTAGGGTTCTTTCTAGCCTGGTACCTTGCGTATCTGTGAATCCCTTTTCTGACCCTGAGAAACCTGGCTCCTGTTTCCTTCACTGTGTCAACTTCCCAAACCCCAGGCCAAAGCATGCCAGGGCCTCTGCACAGAATTTCCTCAGCACTCTGTTTCCTCCATGCCCCAAAGCAAAGGAAAGAAATATTTACTTTTTTAAATGTATTCAAAATTATTTTGAGTGTCAAATGTTACCACAAACTACAATATCAAAGTTTTTGACCGGGCTCGGTGGCTCAGCCTATAATCCTAACACTTTGGGAGACCAGGGTGAGTGGACTGCCTGAGCCCACGGATGGGAGACCTACCCGAGCAAGTTGGTGAGAACTTGACTCTCCAATAAATCAAAATTAGCTGGGCATAGTAGCGCAAGCCTGTAGTTCCGGCTACTTGGAAGGCTGAGGTGGAAGGATCGCTGGAACCCAGCAGGTTGATGCTGGGATGGCCATGAGTGTGTCACTGCACTCCAGCCTGGGCGACAGAGTGCGACTCCAACTCAAAAAAAGAACAAAACAAGGTTTTCTTCTTCATTGTCTTTACCTGCTGACACATTCCTAAGGAATAAGTTAAAAACAAAATTATAAGGCATTATTTTTGTTTGCCTTGAATGGGGTCACTCCTAGTTCTGAAATTATAAGACTTTACCATTAAGAACCAAAAAATATTTCTTGGGTTTTCAGTCATGCATGGCTAAAGCAAAACTAAAGATTGCCTTGAACTCATAGGATTTATTTTACTAAAAACCATAAGGAAGAAAGAGGAATAAGCATTAAATAATATTTTCCAAATGTGTTAACAGAATCTGTGGCAGCTTTGAGGAAATACTTCATAAATATATTGCTTTTTTCCACTGTCAGCCACACCCACATGCATTATTCTCCATGATCTTGGACAAAGTGCCCCAAGTGCAGAGGTTGGCCGATCTAATTTATCCTGCTTCTAAGCATGATTGAATTCCATGAGTCATTTCCATCTTCAGCCCTGAGAGAGAAAGTTCAGTGGAACTACATTAAGATGAAGATCAACCAACCACTCTGTCTCCAAAACAGGCTCAGTGGCTCTCTGAACTCTGCGTCTCCGGTGCTGTACTTTCTCTTAGCAGAGCTCAGGAGCTCTGCTCGCCACTCTGGACAGAAAACGTGATGGGCGCACAGATACAAGTTTAACTGCAGTGGACCACTCGGGCACATAAACAAGCTCTTCTCTCCTTGGCAAATCTTTTCTCCCTTTCCGGAACTAAAGGAGGAAGAAATGTGATTGGGTCGTGTCTTCACAAAAGTTGGATAAAACTTTGGGTTAAGCAAAGACTCTAAGCATGAACGATGGAATAAGTATTAGTCTTGTGTGTATTTAGTAACTGGTCCTTGTATGTAGTGAAACTCACAAAACATCTCTAACATGTCAACTGAGTGTTAGGGTGTTTGTTGAAATTGAAGTTTTAAATCTAGAGCAGTTTCTGTTGACAACAGTTGGAGGGCCTATGCTGATTTAGATTTTGCGAGTACTTATTTTATGCTATTCGACAAATGATTTATAATGGCATAGTTTTAAGGATCATTCGTGTAAATACTTTTTAACCTTTTGCCTAGCATTCGATTCAGGTGCATTTTATTCTATTTTTTATTTATTTATTTATTTTTTTTTTTTGAGTTGCATAGACTGGAGTGCAGTGGCCGCTCCCGGCCACCACAGCCTCGACCTGCTGGGGTCCGGCAATCCTTCCGCCTCAGCCTTCTGAGTAGCCGGAATTACAGGCATGCGCTACCATGCCCGGCTGATTTTTTAAAAATTTATTGTAGAGATGAGGTCTCGCTGCCCAGGCGGGTCTTGAACCCGCGGGCTCAGGCAATCCACTCACCTCAGCCTCCCAAAGTGCAGGATTACAGGCTGAGCCACTGAGCCACTCTCAGGTGCATTTTAATAGTGAACAATTGCTGCACTTTCCCATGCACTTGGGTAACATCACAATGACCAATTCCAATTCAATCCTATGTCAATATCCCATCCATGCCATTGGGCTACAAGGCCCCACAGGAACTGGCTCTTAACTCTCTTCTCCCATCTCTCCAGACTTCCTGCCCCACTCAGTTCTAGCCAACTGGCCTCTGGCTATTCCCCAGAATGGGCCAAGCCCTTTTTTGATCAATGCCTGTGCTCTCCCCCTTTGCGAGAACTAAGGTTTCCCATATTTTCCCATGACCGGTTTCTTCATTCAGTGACACCTGTTCTGAGAGACCACCCTGTCTAGTATAGTCAATGTCCTCCACCTTCTCCACAGACTTTATAATTTCTTTTTTTTTTTTTTGAGTTGGAGTCTCACTCTGTCGCCCAGACTGGAGTGCAGCGGCCGCTCCCGGCCACCACAGTCTCGACCTGCTGGGCTCCGGCAATCCTTCCGCCTCAGCCTTCCAAGTAGCCGGAATTACAGGCATGCGCTACCACGCCCGACTGAATTTTTGATTTATTGTAGACATGAGGTCTCACCTGCCCTGGCGGGTCTCGAACCCGTGGGTTCAGACTATCCACTCACCTCAGCCTCCCAAAGGCACGGGATGACAGGCTGAGCCACCGAGCCCGGCCAACTTTATAATTTCTTAAAGGTCTTATTGCTAGTGTTTATTTACATTTTACATTTTTGTGTGTATTGTCCATCTCCCACCCATTAGAATGCTAGCTCCCTGAGGTGTTCTGTGTCATTCATTGCTGTACCCCAACCCACCATGCCCAGATCTGTTGACAGTTAGCCCATTATGGGAATTTTGCAAGATCTGTGGAATTAATGAAAGATCACCTGTGACTGAACATTATTTTATTTACTTATTTATTTATTTTTAATTTGGAGTCTCACCCTGTCGCCCAGGCTGGAGTGCAGTGGCACACTCACAGCCACCGCAGCCTTGACCTGCTGGACTCAGACAGTCCTTCCGCCTCAGCCTTCCAAGTAGTTGGAACTACAGACACGCGCTACCATGCCCGGCTAATCTTTTTGATTTACTATAGAGACGCAGTCTCGCCAAGTTGCCCAGTCTGGTCTCGAATCCTTGGGCTCAGGCAGTCCTCTCGCCTCAGCCTCCCAAAGTGCTGGGATTACAGGCTTGAGCCACCACGCCCGGCATGACAGAACATTATTAAAGAATTTCTCTAAAACCCTCAGATGAACCAAAGCTTGGGAGGCTTTTGACTCTTGGTTATATTTTCACCATGCATTTTCATGTCTCCTCTTGTCCTTTAAAAAACTCTTCCCGCTTAGAGCATTTATTGCTTTGATTGAAGCTTCATTATGTCACTTTAAGAGGAGGAATGTCCCCTTCGGGGACCCCTGTGGACATGTATTTCATTAACAGAGTATTATCTCACAGAGTAACCAAGAACTTTCAAAAGAAGGGTGATAGTTATAAGAGCTTCTAAATAATTTTGACTGATTAGGTATCTTAATCCAGTTGCCAGTTAATTGTGTTTGTTTGTGATTAAGAATATGATTTTCACCTGTCCCCCCCTCCACAATCTCCCCGTGTTTGGAGAAAGCCAATCTCCCTGCCCCCTGCGTATCTGCTGCAAGTCCTTTGAAGGTGTTTGCTGAAGGGATGAGCCACAGCTATCACCTGGAGCCGGGAGCTGGGAAGGAGTCTCTGCCCAACCACCTGCAGGTTGGCTATGAAAGATCCCAACGCCCACTGCAAACAACAGACGATCTGAGGGCTCGAACTCCCTCCCAGTCCTCTCACCCTAGGCCCGTGTCACTATTTCTAGGGAGAAAATAACTCTGTCATTAAAATGCTGACAAAATGAAATATTCTCAAGGATTGCCCATGCAGAAGGATCGGGTTTTTCTCTTGTTTCCAATTTGTCACACAGTGATGCTTTTATAATACGATAAAAGTAAATCAGTAGAAAAATAAAAATTAAGGCATGCAAAATACAAGCTATTACATTTTCTGCTATAAGTTTCAGCAGGCGTCAGATTTCTCCTAGGTTGCTCCCAGAGTGCCTAAAACCAGCATTTTGCAATTTTGCAATCTTAAGTACTGGTCCTCATTTACAAGGAAGGTGTGGGAGGTCTCAAGCTGATTATAAAAGTGACATTGGATGAAAACTTTTATCACTCCTAAGTACCCAATGAACAATATGCTACATGTTGACAGTATTCACTGTTGCACAACTAGATTATTTGCCTGGACAATCAGATCCAGTGACTCTCGGGGAGTGGGCACGTGAACGCCTTTAACTTCTCTGCTGGGACTTAGTGTAGATGTGAATGGAGTGCACGGGCTGAAAAGCAAACTCTGTGGTAAAGACGAAAGGGGGAATTGGAGCTTTCAGGTTAACATAACCTTCCAGTGACCTGCTTTTCAATCTCAATCACAGATTTAAAGTCTTTCTTCTGCTGCCAAATAGTTAAACCTATTTTTTTAAAAATCATAGCTACTCCTACACGTCAAATATTTCTTTTTTTCTGTTTTACTGATGAAAAATGAGAGGAAAGTTGTTAAATAGCTATTTTGGGGGATCTGATGGCAGAAGCCAAAGCTAAAAGGTTGAGTTCTTTACCCACACCATTTAAGCTGCCGACCCCTTGCCCGCATGTGCTGCTTCGTCTGTGAGATGGGGCAGACTTGCTTCACCCTTGTGAAGTGTATTTTGGCTTTCCAATGGGATCAGCCGTTTTGGCCAAACTCTCCTGATCTAGAAATTTCGGGTTATGCCTTCCGCCCATCCTCCAACACCTTGTGACTTCTAACTTTATAAGTACACTCGGAATCCTGTCTGCGGAGAGACCCTTGAATTCCCATCTTCCTTTGGTTCCCTCCATGGCCTACAAAGAGGTATAGTTGCAAGTTTCCATTCATGGAAAATATACATACATGGACAATACATGGAAAAGACCACTGCTCAGAGGGCTTAAAATTATTATTGGATGTGACATTGTATTTTCCAGGCAGATTCCTGAACTCTTGGTCCACAGTTTCGTTCGTTCCAAATTGTAACTAGTTGTACTCTCAAAAATGCTTAAATTGTATAGCCATATTCCTGGCACTTTAAATTTATTTATAGAGCCGGGCTCAGTGGTTCAGCCTGTAATCCCGTGCCTTGGAAGGCTGAGGTGAGTGGATTGCCTGAGCCCGCGGGT
>NW_007245971.1:16022-24068 GCF_000164805.1 Carlito syrichta
GCTGAGGCGGAAGGATCGCTGGAGCCCAGCAGGTCGAGGCTGCGGTGGCCGGGAATGGCCTCTGCACTCCAGTCTGGGCGACAGAGTGAGACTCCAACTAAAAAAAAAAAAAATGTATTTATAAATAGCTTCCTGGAATTCAGATGATCTTGTTTTCTATTTTACATATCTGTACATTTTGTCTACGGCAAACTCCACTAACATCTTCAAGTCTTTTAGATCAAAAACCTTCTGTAAGGAGTAGATCTCAAATTGTGTCAGGATCAAAACTGCTACTTAAATTTTGTCATCACACTAGCCCTACCAGATAGTTTTTCTTACTGCTTCTATTTGTTTCATAAGAGGAAATGGAGTTCAGAAAAATGAAATGACTCACTCAGAGTCACAAACTAGAAAGGAGGGGATCTTCTCATTCCGCACTGTTAACATGGTTTTACACATGCAGAAAGGACGATGCTGCCATTTTCCTATTGGCCACTGTAGTATTTCTCCAACGCTTGAAGGACTTCGGTTCACTTAGATTATTATGAGTCTGCTTTGAAGACAGCACAACATGCTTCTTATTAAATAATTTTGTGATGATACTTTCTTTCTTTTTTTTTTCCTTGAGTTGGAGTCTCACTCTGTTGCCCACGCTGGAGTACAGTGGCATGCTCATGGCCACACCAGTGTTGACCTGCTGGGCTCCAACGATCCTTCTGCCTCAGCCTTCCAAGTAGCCGAAACTACAGGCACATGCTACCATGCCCGGCTAATTTTTGATTTATTGTAGAAATGATGTCTTGCCAAGTTGCCTGGGCTGGTCTCAAACCTTCGGGCTCAAGCAATCCACTCACTTTGACCTCCCAAAGTGCTGGGATTACAGGCTAAGCCACTGAGCCTGGGCTGTGATGATACTTTCTATGTCCATAAACTGTCAATAATGACAAACTAAATTTAGCTTACAAACTCCCAGGGCAGCATGTTCCAAACAATTTTCTAAACTCCTCCCGACAAAGATTCTCCTCAATGGATCTGCAGAAGGACCTAGGAATCTGTATTCAAACACACTAGTGGTTCTGTTCCCTACCCAATGCTGGACACAGCACTTCAACACATTGAAATAGTAAACTGTCAATGATATTTTATAAAATTGTTGCAGCAAAGCCGGGCTCAATGGCTCAGCCTATAGTCCCGCGCCTTTGGGAGACTGAGGTGAGTGGATTGCCTGAGCCCGCGGGTTCGAGACCCGCCTGGGCAACTTGGTGAGACCTCATCTCTACAATAAATCAAAAAAAAAAAAAATTAGCTGGGCGTGGTAGCACACGTCTATAGTTCCAGCTACCTGGAAGGCTGAGGCGGAAGGATTGCCGGAGCCCAGCGGGTCAAGGCTACCGGGAGCGGTCACTGCACTCCAGTCTGGGCGACAGAGTGAGACTCCAACCCCCCCAAAAAAATTGCTGCAGCATAGATGAAAACTGTAATATCTGCTAATGTAAATTCAGGGTGTCCCACGTTCTATTATTCCTAAAAAGCCAAAACAAACAAACGACCTTAGGTTCTAGTCCCCTGATTATTTATAAAATAATAAAACTTCTAAGAAAAGGCTCCTCTTAACTTCATCTTAGCATTTTTTCTCCATAAAATAGATATATCCTGGGTCATCTTTCATGCCTTTCTTCAAAGGGAAAAACATTATGACTCAAAGCTTTCTTGAGGTACATCCTCTTTTGTGATTCCAGTAGCATCTTCCTCTAATAATTAGCTAATTATGTCTTCCATAGCTAGTTGTCATCATTTGACTAACAGCTGGTAAAAAAATATAGTGACACTGGTTATTTTTGTTAAAACTGTCCACTTTGTTTTATTCCTCTTTATACCTATTTTTATTACAAAATAGGTGCTTAATAAATACTAATTGGGCCCGCGGGTTCGAGACCCGCCTGGGCAGCGAGACCTCATCTCTACAATAAATCGAAAAATCAGCCGGGCATGGTGGTGCATGCCTGTAATTCCGGCTACTTGGAAGGCTGAGGCGGAAGGATCATCGGAGGCCAGCAGGTGGAGGCTGCAGTGGCCAGGAGCAGACACTGCACTCCAGTCTGGGCGACAGAGTGAGACTCCAACTCAAAATAAATAAATAATTAAATACTAATTGGTTATAATTCCAATTTGTTAAGAATGATAGAAAAGAACTTGATATTATTTTGACCTTAAATTCTGTTTCCTGTGTGTTCATTTCAGTTGCTAGAGTCTTAAGCTGTCGTAAACAGTCAAGTGATGGGTATATGTTCTGTGAAATGTAATTCGTAGACAATTTCATCGTTGTGTAAACATCATAAAGTGAACTTACACAAACCTAGATGGTATAGATGGTTCCTAGGCGACACACCTGTACAGCACATTACTATACTGAATATTATAGGTAACTGTAACACCATGATAAGTATTTGTGTATTTAAACATTGAAAAAGGCCAGTAAAAATATGATATTTTAATCTGTTGGGACCACTGTCATATGGGGTCCATTGTTGACCTAAAAGTCATTATGAAGCACATGACTGTATTGCTGATATTGCTGGGTACATATAAATACTCTGCCTATCTCAAGTACACATCTACCCCTGAATTTCCACAGCCCATGAGTTTCAAGTCATTTTCAGAAAGGTTCAGAATGACAATCCAAGTTACTTACAGGCATTTGCAGATCGTTCATTACATAAATATAACTATTTTAATGTTTTATTGCAAGAATAACAAAGACATTAAAAACTTTTAGACATTTGATTAACAATAGATGAAACTGGATAAGGGATACATGGAGCATTTTATACCATTTTTTGTTTTGTTTTGTTTTGTTTGAGTTGGAGTCTCACTCTGTCACCCAGACTGGAGTGCAGTGGCCACTCCTGGCCACCGCAGCCTCGACCTGCTGGGCTCTGGCGATCCTTCTGCCTCAGCCTTCCAAGTAGCTGGAACTACAGGCGTGCGCTACCATACCTGGCTGATTTTTTATTTATTGTAGAGATGAGGTCTCGCCAAGTTGCCTAGGCGGGTCTTGAACCCGCGGGCTCAGGCAATCCACTCACCTCAGCCTCCCAACGCACGGGATTACAGGCTGAGCCACCGAGCCCAGTTTATACCATTTTTTAAAGCAATTTTCTGTAAGCTTGTAAGTACTCTCAAATTTTAAAATATTTTGATTAAACATTAAACCTTGAAAACATTATGCTAGTGAAAGAAACCCATCACAAAGGACAAATTGCATAATTTCCTCATATGAAATGTCCAAAGTAGGCAAATCTATAGTCAGAAAATAGATTCTGAGTTGCTTTGGGCTAAGGGATAAAAAAGCATTTTGAGGGGGTTATGGCTAAAAAGTATGTGGTTTCTTTCTGGGTCTGATGGAAATGTTATAAACTTGATTATGGTGGTGATTGCACAGCTCTGAATATACGGAAAAAACCACTGAACTGTACACTTTAGGTGAGTAAATTGTATGGTATGTGGATTATATCTAAAAAGCAGTTATTTTAAAAATTAGAAATTAGAGACAATCTAGAAAAGGTACTAAAAGATATTTTGTTGTTGTTGTTTGTTTGTTTGAGTTGGAGTCTCACTCTGTCGCCCAAGCTGGAGTGTAGTGGCATGCTCACGGCCACTGCAGCCTTGACCGGCTGGGCTCAGGCAATCCTTCCACCTCAACCTTCCAAGTAGCTGGAACTACAGCCATGCACTACCACACCCGGCTAATTTTTTATTTTTATTTTTTAATTGTAGAGACAAGGTCTCACCAAGTTGCCCCAGTGGGTCTCAAACCCGAGGTCTCAGGCAATCCACTGGCCTCAGCCTCCCAAAGTGCTGGGATTGCAGGCTGAGCCACCGAGCCTGGCTAAAAGATTAAAAGTCTTGTTTGAAATTGAAAACTGGTTGAAGCTGGGCTTGGTGGCTCAGCCTGTAATCTCAGCGCTTTGGGAGGCTGAGGTGAGTGGATTGCCTGAGCCCGCGGGTTCGAGACCCGCCTGGGCAACTTGGCGAGACCGCATCTCTACAATAAATCAAAAATGAGCCGGGCGTGGTAGCGCGCGCCTGTCGTTCCAGCTCCTTGGAAGGTTGAGGCGGAAGGATCGCCGGAGCCCAGCAGGTCGAGGTTGCGGTGGCCGAGAGCGTGCCACTGCACTCCAGTCTGGGTGGCAGAGTGAGACTCCAACTCAAAAAAAAAAAAAGAAAAGAAAAAAGAAAACTGGCTGAAAGGTGCAGACACTTTAGATAATATCCATCAGAATATTATCTTTTCTCCCACTCAGCACATTTTCTGTTAACAGTAAATGGATCCTCTTATCCTCCAGGACAGATAATAGAAAAATGTCGTAGCACATAAATGAATTGATTTATGATTAGTCAGGCTAATGCTAACATCTGACAAGTTTGATTTTAATCTTTATCTACTGTATATCTTATCTTCAACCTGAATCCGTAGATATTTCCAAAGAGGCTTTTGCCTAAAGCGTTTTACGAACCTATTTCAGAATCCTGAATGAGATGTTTCTGGTTCTTCCCATCTTCCTGCCTAGTGTGGGTAAAATGAGTTTTCATTTTCTCTTTCTCAGTCTTATTAGGATTAAATGGCAGTCAAGGTTTATGCAGGAATACCGATGAAGCTTAAACAAAAATAGATAAGTTTATCTGAAGTTAATCAATTTAAAAATAACACTCAGGTGATTGCAAGAATGGAAGAAAAATCTACTTAACCTATGACCCGGCTGGGCACAGTGGCTCACGCCTGTAATTCCAGCATTTTGGGAAGCCAAGGCAGGAGGATTGTCTGAACCCAGGAGTTCAAGACTAGCCTGGACGACATGGAGAGCCCTCGCTGCTACAATAAATCAAAAAATTAGCTGGGCATAGTGGCACATGCTTGCAGTTCCAGCTACTTGGAAGACTGAGGCAAAAGGATCGCCTGAGCCCAGCAGATCGAGGCTGCGGTGGCCGGGAGTGGCCACTGCACTCCAGTCTGGGCGACAGAGTGAGACTCCAACTCAAAAAAAAAAAAAAAGAAACAGTTTTACAAATGGAGGTAAAAGGCACATGATTGTGTTCTGTGTGAGAATGCTTTCTTTAGGTGCCCTGACCAAGAGAATAGTTTTATCTCTGCAGTTTGCGCTCTGTACTAACCGGATTGTTTTTATTGAAGCGTGAGTGTCTGTGCCAGCATGCCAGAATGTGGAAGCCACTGAAGACGTCTACTTAGGTGCAAGAACACTGTCACTTCGGTGTCAATCGAGGCAGCACAGTTGCAGACATCATTATCATGGTTAGGGTTAGCAAATGATTTTTACTAACTGTTGTTTAAACATCTTATTTGTCCTTCCTGCCTCAAAGGGAAACTCTTCTCTAAAATTGATTGTGGTAATTGTTCTGTTTGGAAACATGTGCTAGAAGAGAAAATAAGAGTTCTTCTAATGCTAAATGATAAACCATGGGCTTACTATTCAATTGTGAAATCTGGGAAGATTTTTTTTCTACCGAAACAAATTATATATTGTAGTCAGAATGAACAACTTTTACTCATTTTTGTTTCCTTTATTACCCCAAATTTTGGAAAACCTAGTCACTTTTATTCGGGGTCAGAAAAGAAAAGGATGTGGCATTTCTCCACTTTTACCTACTTGATAGTCCCATAAAACTGGAATTCTCTACTTCCATAGAATTAGATATATCCTAAAGATATAACAGAAAAAAACATTGTGAATAAAAATTAAGATGCAAGGAAAGAGATTCATTTTATGTTTCCCAAACGAAGCCAAACCAATAAAAAACAATAACAATTTATTTTTTGAAGTTTTGAGTCTGCTATCTATGGCCATACCACCCTGAGTGCATCTGATCGTGTCTGAAATTGTGTGTCTGCTATTATAACTATTTATATGTGCTTATATACACATGGTCTCTTCATTTCTGACTTCAGAAAATCATGTGGTAGAAGAGTGTTTAATAATTATTTTTCTGTATATGGTTATGATTATGTGTATATTTAAAGTTTACACTTAATTTCAGAAGACAGCCTCTTCATATTGTCAGCTAACATATTTGGCTCAAATAGGAATGAAATATCAGTAGAACAGTTATCTGTTCTGTAATATCATCTAACACTAAATATACTTCTATGTTATAGTTTATAGTCTCAGTCTGAATTTTGATTCATCAGAGGCAAGAGAGTTTTCTAGAAGAACCAAGTCACTGAGTTTTACTTAAAATCAGCTGTGAATATGGTGACACTCATTCATTCCACAAATCTATTCCGAAGTATTAGTTAGTAGAAGATACTCTCCCAGGCATCTAAGAAAATACCATATTATACAAATATAATTAATTCTATTTTAAATAAATGTCATTTCACTCAGTAAAAAAAAAAGAACTTTGAATTACAGATTGTAGTCATTTTGACCTACTTTTTACACTAGAATTACTTTATGAAGTTAGATCAAACACAGGCTTTTTGCCTCAACTAAATGGTCACGCTAAACTGGCTCCAAAGTTGATTTGTGGAACTCAATTACAGACTTCACAAAGTGTTCAAGGTTACTTTTCAATTTGTTTCAGCCAGAATCAATAAATCTCTCACCTGGTTTCTTTGCTGTACGTATTGTACTGGTTAATCATGTATATACATGGCATAGCACAGTAGACTGGGAGAAAGAGTTTTCTGATGGGAGCCAATTTTTAACTACTGTATGGCTGGAATCTTAAAACAAAGGGAAACTCCTTCTGTTTATTATTAAGGTGTGATGGAAACTAGGGTCCATAAATAATCCTGCTGGCCAATCTCCAGGAGAGGAAAAGAGAGAGAGGGAAGAAGGGAGGGAGGGGGAGAGAGAGAGAGAGAGAGAGGAGGAAAAGAAACTATCTACTGAAAATTATTTTGTTGAGGAATTCCAACATTTAGAAAATTCTTTTTTTGTTTGTTTGTTTTATTCAAGTTGGAGTTTCACTCTGTTGCCCGGGCTGGAGTATAGTGGCACACTCACAGCCACTACAGCATTGACCTGCTGGGCTCTGGCGATCCTTCTGCCTCAGCCTTCCAAGTAGCTAGAACTACAGGTGCGCGCTACCATGCCCAGTTAATTTTCGATTTTTTTAAACCGTAGAGACGAGATCTTGCCAAGTTGCCCAGGCTGCTCTCGAACCTGCGGACTCAGGCAATCCACTCACTACGGCCTCCCAAAGTGCTGGGATGACAGGCTGAGGCGCCGAGCCTGGCCAGAAAATTCTTAATAGGGAGACACAAGTGCCCCCAAACAAAAGGAGAAATAGTCAACTCTACAAATACAGAAACAAGCTTTCTTACATAATATTTTAAAATATAGCATGAAATGGTTTCCAGAGACTAAATATTAAGCTTCAAATGTATGGGAGTAGATGTGAAGAACATTTTTTTAAATCACCTTCACCGTAACCTTTTTCTCCTACTAACTCCCTCCTCTCTTCTCTGGATTGCCCTATTTATATTGAGAACTAAAATTGGAGGTTCTGTCTGATGGCGGATGGATGTAGCATGTACTTTGGGGATGTCCAGTCAGCCTAATTTTGCCTAAACTGAGCTGAGGACTCGGCTTTGGGCATCAAAACACGGGAGCTCCATTTGTTGAGCTCCATCTTCTGCCAGTTGTGCCACTAACCACCTGTGTGGCTTTGGGCTAATCATCTTGTTTTGTCCTTCACAAAATAAGGGGTTGCATAAATGACTCTTGGGTGCCTTTTGGTTTTTCACATTCTAGGCTATAGTTTTCTGTACGGCAATGAAATTCCCAAACTCCCACCTTTCTGATAAAGCAGAAGAGTAGCATATTTAAAAACCTACCACATAAAAATCACCTGGGAGCCGGGCTCGGTGGCTCAGCCTGTCATCCCGCGCCTTTGGGAGGCTGAGGTGAGTGGATTGCCTGAGCCCGCGGGTTCGAGACCCGCCTGGGCAGCGAGACCTCATCTCTACAATGAATCAAAAAATCAGCCGGGCATGGTAGAGCATGCCTGTAATTCTGGCTACTTGGAAGGCTGAGGCGGAAG
>NW_007245971.1:24088-25378 GCF_000164805.1 Carlito syrichta
TGCACTCCAGTCTGGGTGACAGAGTGAGACTCCAACTCAAAAAAAAAAAAAAAATCACCTGGGGATGTTGTCAGTTTGAAGTAATTTCCATGAATCTGCATTTTTACTTAGCATCTGCGGATTCTCACCCCAATGACTCTCTTAAGACGGGAGTGAAGCCTAGCCCTAGGGATATCTCTTAAGCTTCTCATGCAGAAGAAGGTGGTGAGAATCAAGACTTTGAAAATAAGTTTACCTAGGGCTGTCTTTAACATTCTGAATGAAGATAGCCGCTTTTGCATTTAGGAAATTAACATATATAAAAGGCATTCCCAGGAAGAGAGCAATAGCCATAGATGGGAGACAATTTCTAGGACTAAGATACTCCTTCATGTTGTTTGCTGGGAAGAATGAGTATCAGAGATAAGGAAAAATGCCTTTATTTTTAATTTTAGTGGAAATTGTTTACTGTAAACAAAGTACTGTAATAAACTTACATTCATTAAATCTAAATACTAATAATTTTGTATTTCTTTATACCATTAAAAGTGTTTAAAATTTCTCATTTTCTAGTCTTTCCTATTCTATTTTTAAATCAATGTCACATCCACTGGTTTTCTCATAACAGCTCTTTTTGAGGTGTAACTCACATCATAAAATTCATTCTTTTAAAGTGTACAATTTAGCCGTCTTTAGTATATTCACAGATATTGACAATCATCATCACCATTAATTTTTTTTTTTTTTTTTGAGTCAGAGTCTCACTCTGTCACCGAGGCTGGAGCACAGTGGCACACTCACAGCCACCACAGCCTTGACCCGCTGGGCTCAGGTGATCCTTCTGCCTCAGCCTTCCAAGTAGCTGGAACCACACCCAGCAGGTTTTTTGCTTTATTGTAGAGATAGGTCTTGTCATGTTGTTCAGGCTGGTCTTGAACCCCTGAGCTCAGCTAATCCTTTCGCCTGCACTTCCCAAAGTACTGGGATTATAGGTATGAGCCACCATGCCCGGCTACCATTAACTTTAAAATGGTTTCATCACCTCCAAAAGAAACTTTCAGCAATCACTTCTTATTTCCCCAGAAACCTGGCCCAAAGAAAGCACTAGCCCATTTTCTGTCTCTATAGTTTTGCCTGTTTGGGTAGAACTTCATTGAAAATGAGTCATAATATGTGGTCTTTTTTGCTTCTCTTAGTACAATGTTTTCAAAGTTCACTGATGTTGTAGTATTTGTCAGGACTTCATTTTTTCTATGGGTGAATACATTTAATTGTATGGCTAGGCCACATTTTTTTTTTTTTTTTTTTTAG
>NW_007245971.1:25398-37243 GCF_000164805.1 Carlito syrichta
CCTCAGCCTTCCGAGTAGCCGGAATTACAGGCATGCGCTACCACACCCAGCTGATTTTTTGATTTATTGTAGAGATGAGGTCTCGCTGCCCAGGTGGGTCTCGAACCCGCGGGCTCAAGCCATCCACTCACCTCAGCCTCCCAAAGGCGCGGGATTACAGGCTGAGCCACCGAGCCCGGCTGCTAGGCCACATTTTAATTACCCATTCATCACTCTACTTTTTGGCTATGATGAATAATGCTACTACGAACATTCCTACAGAAGTTTTTGTATATATAGACTTACCTTTTCAATAATCTCTGATGGGGCCGCGCTCGATGGCTCGGCCTGTTATCCCTGCACTTTGGGAGGCTAGGTAAGTGGATTGCCTGAGCCCGCGAGTTCGAGACCAGCCGGGGCAACTGGACAAGACCTCATTTCTACAATACATTAAAAAAAAAGTTAGCCAGGCGTGGTGCGCACACCTGTAGTTCCAGCTACCTGGAAGGCTGAGGTGGAAGGATTGCCAGAGCCCAGCAGGGCAACACTGGGTTGGCCGTGAATGTGCCCCTGCACTCCAGCCTGGGCGATGGAGTGAGACTCCAACTCAAAATAAATAAGTTACAAAATAATAATAATAATAATAATAATAATCTTGGATGGTATTGCTGGGTCATATGGTAGCTCTACGTATAACCATTTGAGGAGCCAGTAAGGGAATCTTACCTGCAGCATATGGAGGGCTCCAATTTCTCCATATCCTTATCAATACCAGTTATTATATATCTTTTTGATTATGCCATCCTAGTGGGTGTGAACCAGTATCTCATTGTATTTTTGATTTGCATTCCCAATGACTAATGCTACTGAGCATCTTTTCATGTAGGTGTTGGCTATTTGTATACTTTGAAGAAATGTCTATTCAGAGTCTTCTCTCATCGGAAAATGAGTTATTTATAGATTATTGTGTGGTAAGAGTTATTTTTATATTCTAGATACAAGTCCCTTATGAAATATATGATTTGCAAATGTTTCCTCCCTGATTGTCTTTTTACTCTCTTAATGATGTCCTGGGAAGCACAAAAATTATTAATTTTGGTGAAGTCTATTTTGTTTATTTTTTCTTTGGTTGTTTGTGCTTTTGGTGTCAGATCTAAGAACCTATTGCCTCGTCCAAGATCATGAAGATTTATGCCTCCGTGTTTTTTTCATGAATTTTATAGTTGTGGCTCTTATGTTTAGGTATGATCCATTTTTTTTTTTTTTTTTTTTTTTTGAGTTGGAGTCTCACTCTGTCACCCAGACTGGAGTGCAGTGGCCGCTCCCGGCCACCGCAGCCTCGACCTGCTGGGCTTCGGGCTCCGGCGATCCTTCCGCTTCAGTATTCCGAGTAGCCAGAATTACAGGTGCACGCTACCACGCCCGGCTAATTTTTTGATTTTATTGTAGAGATGAGGTCTCGCCAAGTTGCCCAGGCGGGTCTCGAACCCGCAGGCTCAGGCAATCCACTCACCTCAGCCTCCCAAAGGCACAGGATTACAGGCTGAGCCACCGAACCTGGCTAGATATGATCCATTTTTAAGATTTTTATTAATTTTTTAATTGGAGCAAAATATACATGAAATAAAATGTACTGTCTTAACAATTTTAAAGTGTACAGTTCAACAGTTTTCATTATATTCACATTGTTACGCAACCATCACCACCATCCATCCAGAACTGTAATGTAGTCCCAAACTGAAACTCTGTATCCATTGCATGGTAACTCCTAATTCTTCTCTCTCCCCGATGTTGGCAACCAGCATTCTACTTTATGCCTCTGTGAATTTGACTATCTCATATAAGTGGAATCATAACATTTTTAAAATCAATTTCATTTAGCATAATGTCCTTAAGGTTTATACATATTGTAGCATGTGTTCAAATTTCCTTCCTTCTTTTTTCATTTTTTTGAGTTGGAGTCTCATTCTTTTCTTTCTTTCTTTTTTTTTTTTTTGAGTTGGAGTCTCACTCTGTTGCCCAGACTGGAGTGCAGTGGCCACTCCCGGCCACCGCAGCTTCGCCTGCTGGGCTCCGGCGATCCTTCCACCTCAGCCTTCCGAGTAGCCGGAATTACAGGCATGCGCCACCATGTCCAGCTGATTTTTTGATTTATTGTAGAGATGAGGTCTCGCTGCCCAGGCGGGTCTCGAACCCGTGGGCTCAGTGGAGTCTCATTCTTATCGCCCAGGCTAGAGTGCAGTGGCACTCACAGCCACCACAGTCCTGACCTGCTGGGCTCAAGTGATCCTTCCACCTCAGCCTTCTAAGTAGCTGGAACTATAGACGCACGCCCACGCCCAGCTAGTTTTTCTGTGTGTGTGATTTATTGTAGAGATGCGGTCTCACCAAGTTACCCAGGCTGGTCTCGAACCCCCGGGCTCAGGCAGTCCTCTCCCCTCGACCTCCCAAAGTGCTGGGATTACAGGCTGAACCACTGCGCCCATCCCAAATTTCCTTCCTTCTTAAGGCTGAGTAATATTTCACTGTATGTATACATCACATTATTTTGTTTAGGTGTTTGATTCGCTTTGAGTCATGTCCTTTATGGTATGTAGTAGGAATATAGCTTTATTTTTTTTGCACGTGGAAATCCAGTTGTCCCAGCATCATTTGTGTCTCATTCTTAGCACAGATAAGTAATTTAAGTTAAATAATTTTATTATTTATTAGCTGGGCGTGGTGGCACGCGCCTGTGGTTCCAGCTTCTTGGAAGACTGAGGCAGAAGGATCGCCTGAGCCCAGCAAGTCGCGGCTGTGGTGGCCATGAGTGTGCCACTGCACGCCAACCTGGGCTACAGAGTGAGACTCTAACTCAAAAAAATAAAAAAATAAAATAAAACTTTATTATTTCAAACTCTTAAAGGTCAGGGGGAACATTCAAAAACTGTTCAAAAAATACAGAGCACATTCAGGATACTTTGTGTGTAGGTGACAATAGATATTTGAAAGGAAGCAAAAAAAACACGGGACATCGTCATGTTGTTTCTTCCTTGTATTCTAGAATCTATCTTTTTACAACTGAAAAATAGACTAACACTTCATATACTACTAAAGGCATTGTGAAACTAAATAACACAGACCATAACTTAGAAGAACTACATGTCTATCTCTACTATTACCAATAGTTAAATATAACAGTCATTGTAAAGCATGCGTGTGGATGTATAAATTGGAAGAAAAAGACATCAAAATCACTTCGGCTTCCTCTCTACTAGGGATGTCAGCCACCAAGAAGCAACATACTTCACTACCAATAGGTGGCGCTAGACATTTAATCAGGATTTCATTCATTTTCACATTTCTCGCCATATAAATAGCTATACAGTTTCCACGGAAAAGAAGAACACTCTCTAAAGAAGATACAAAATGACTGGGAGAAAATGGGCTCTTTTTCATCCCAGTGCCATCTGGCAATAAGTGAAGGCAGCTTTCACTTAAAGCACCAGGGACATGTTTACAAATTTAAGTTGCCTCAACATCCAATAAGAAAAGGCCTTACTACTCTTCAGGTAGCCCTTGAGGTCAAGGGCGCAATCAGACCCTCTTGGATTCCCCAAGAAGTATCCAGGTAAACTAGAGAGTTTTTCTTGAGAGAGAAAAAAAATGCAATTATAGCAGGGAAATTTCTACTACAGACTCTAGGTAGATTGTTACAGAATCAAACAAATATGAGTGATAACAGGATAAAATTCAACAGTATGACACTATCAGTCATGATCACTGGTGGATTTAAAATTTTATATATATATATATATATGCCTGTGTCTATGTATAAATATCTGCACTCAGCTATATCCCATTGATTTTTGTTACATGAACATTGAAAAGCTGGAATAATTTAGAAACCGACCTGTTACATCAAAAATTCATACATTACAACATTATTATATGTTGAATAGCATATTGTTTTAGATACCCTTGATTTTTTTATTTATGGTGCCCTATACCATTGAAGGTATTTAAGCTCCATGCTATGAGTTAATATGTGCTAGGAAACAGAAGTCTAATTTGGAAGATAAAACTACAAGATAAACGACCCTGTACTCTTCAACCCATCCCTAGGGTAAGTTCAAGCAACTCTTTTTATTGATTTCTTGGCTTTGGATACATTTGGGATGATAGAAGAATTGTGTTAGAGTCTTGAACCAAATACTGACACTAAAGGTCTTCTGAAACCTCTCCTTAGTCCTAGATCAATCCAGTTTTATGGATGACCTAATACAATGTTAAACTTTTCCAGGCTTCTCCGAAACAGAGTAAACTTTCTTTATCAGTTTATCAGGTTTTCAGCATTCTGGCTAAGGATAAAAATGCCTGCATTCTTTTTTTTTTTTGGTACTCTTTGAAATGCAATTTTCTACCGATCTAGAGGTCTTCCCCTTTGGTATAATATCAGGCCTAGTAATCCTACAATAAAAAAGTATCTATCACGTTTACTCCCACTAGGTGGAAAACACGAGAGGGACCCCCAAAACCCCGGAAAATAAAATTAAACATCGTGTATTTATTCTGACATGTTTACTTTAGTCACCTTCAAAATACTCTCCGTTTGATGCAACACACCTACTGAGATCCTTTTTCCAGTGCTCAAAACAGTTTTGAGCTCCTCCATTTGGATGCCTTTGAGTGCTTCTTCCATTTTTGGTTTCACCTCTTCCACATGGGCAAAACGTTTCCCTTTGAGGACCTTTTTTATTCAGGGAAGCAAAAAAGAAGCCACTCGGCGCGAGATGGGGTGAATGGGGTGGGTGTGACATGGGAGTCCTGCCAGTTTGGGACACAAACTGCTGAACACTCGGGCAACCACAGTGAAAGAACATTCACACTTAGTGGATAAATGAAATTATAAAGAACCCTCAACATCAGCTAATTTTCTGCCAAATGAGTTGCAAAAATAACTTTGATTTTTCAGTGTTCGGGGTTTATTTTGGGTTGGTTGGTCTGTTTGTGTTTAGAATTTCAGATGAGGGACTGTGGACCTGCAAAAGAATCTGTCCAGCGCTGGTGGGTAGGGGGTTCTCACAGAAGAATACCGCTGTATCCATTGTGAGTGGACTATCACACTGGCACGCTCTGGAGAACAGAGAGGGAGGGCTTCTCCCAACATAAAATATCAGAAAGTACGACTTTTTAAATTTACTTGCTAAATGCTTATACATTTGACAGGATTTGGCCCAAGATTTGCAAGTTTGTCTGAGAGACCACGTAGCCCTCACTTACCAAAAACTTCTGCTGTTTTTCAAAAGGAGCTATCCGATGGTAAATGACCCTGTGAGTGGAGGCCCAAAGATATATCCCAAACGGTGAATCCTTCAAGTCCATTAACCATTAACTGGGGAGGAGCATGGAATTTGTGAGTCACATTCACGTGAATTTTATGTTAAGTGATGTAAAGACGGTAAGCAACCGCTATCAGGTCGGGCCAGGTTTTGCTGGTAGTTTTGAGAGCTGCTTGGGTTTTAGAATTACAAAGAGTGGTGGACTTGTGCAGGTCCTATCTCTTGTTCATTACTTGATATTGAGAGAGTTACCTCTCAGACCCTCAGGATAGAGCCATTTATAACTTGACGAATGGTTTATCTTGAGGAGTAAGCAGTTGCTGTCACACACGGTGCCATTATAAGTATCCCAAATAATGCTGTTCCTTGAGTGATCACTACTGCAATCAAATCTGGCTAATTTCAGCTGAAAGGGAATTGAGTGGAGGAATGTGGGTGAATGAAGAAATCCCAAGCACAGGCCGAACTGTGAGGAAGGGTAAGACCCAGAGGAGCAGAGGAAATGGGTTCATGTGGGAGACCTGCCTCCTATATTTCTTTATGCGTTTCTGCAGTCAAAACTGGGACCTGGGAGCCATGTTTGCACAGTTAAATCAGATTTTATCCACTTGCCCCAAGGCGAGTGCCATCTTTTTGACTGCAGGGGGGAAAGGGACAGTTTCCATGCCTCTACCCATAACTCCGGCACCAAGATGATGTCTCATAAGAACCAACTCATTTCCTGTGCTTTCTATTCTCAGTAAATAATGCATTATAAACTCGGGGGGGAAATGAGCCATCCAAAGAGGAATAACATAATGTTTAAAAGTCCAGTTTCACATCTTGGGCCTGGCGCCTATTATGTATGACGCTGGGCAAATCACGCCCAGCCTCTTGCCTTTAAAGCAGGTAACAGAGGTGCTCACATCCTAGGGTCG
The DNA here is from genome assembly GCF_000164805.1 of Carlito syrichta. NCBI lineage: Eukaryota > Metazoa > Chordata > Mammalia > Primates > Tarsiidae > Carlito > Carlito syrichta. Next base: position 31,616 of record NW_007245971.1, read on the forward strand.
TGGTGAGGTTCAGTACAATGGAGGATGCAAAGCCCTTGGGACTATGTAAGGCCCCTGCAGTGCATATTAGTATTGGTACTTCCTGTGTACTCAGGCCTACCCCAATAATGATCTATTCCATGTCGGATTTCAAGTCAACCATCTAATAAAAACGATGGATCTTCATGTCATTCTGTTGTATCCTTAGCTGAGGGAACACAGTTCACGGTGGTAAATCAAGCAAGCAGGAGAATGAGTAACTCCACAGAGAAACCACGCCCAGGGAGGTGGCCCACAGCAAGCACTGGTCAAAGTTCACAAGGAGGCTCTCTAAGGGCACATTCTCACTTTCATTTCGTCTTTCCTTCCTTCATTCATTCAGTCCATCCACCCCAAAGGCTGGGCGGGCTCACCAATGTTGAGCATCCTTGGGGCTTCGAAATAAATTTCAGACCTGTTTTAAGGGGGTGCTAATTGAATCCCCTCCTTTGATTGCTGTTTAGTTATTTTAGTAAATGAAAATAATCTGGCTGGGCTCGGTGGCTCAGCCTGTCATCCCGTGCCTTTGGGAGGCTGAGGTGAGTGGATTGCCTGAGTTCGCGGGTTCGAGACCCGCCTGGGCAGCGAGACCTCATCTCTACAATAAATCAAAAAATTAGCCGGGCGTGGTAGCGCGCGCCTGTAATTTTGGCTACTCGGAAGGCTGAGGCGGAAGGATCGCCAGAGCCCAGCAGTTCGAGGCTGCGGGCCACTGCACTCCAGTCTGGGCAACAGAGTGAGACTCCAACTCAAAAAAAAAAAAAAGAAAATAATCTGGAACGAAAACATGTGGTTTAATGCCTGCTCTCATATACTGTGTATAAAATATGCCACTAGACAAGGAAAGGGCATTTTTTGAAAGTATGCAAACTATAACAAAAGAGCAGTGGTCTAATTTGAGCTGACAGCAGTGGCTCACGCCTGTAAATCCCAGCACTTTGGGAGGCGGAGGTGAGAGAATTGCCTTAGTCCAGGGGTTCGAGACCAGCCTGCTCCACTTGGCGAGACTTCGTCTCTACAGTAAATCAAAAAATAAGCCAGGCATGCTGGTGCACTCCTGTGGTTTCAGTTACTTGGAAAGCTGAGACGGAAGGATCACCTGAGGCCAGCAGGTTGAGGCTGAGGTGACCGTGAACATGTCACTGCACTCCAGGCTGGGTGACAGAGTGAGACTCCCACTCAAAAAAAAAAAAAAGAGGAATGACTGATAAGGAAATTCAGGCCCGCAGCTCCTTGCTAGACTCCCTGCAGCCTTTCCTTATTTCTGAAAACAATACAAGTCAGGAATTGTGGAGTATCGACTTGAAAGGTCTAAGAGATAAAGGAATTTGGAAGAGGAACAGAAGAAATGTGGCCACCAAATGCTGCTGAATTCTTCTCAAAGAATAGCGATGCCTGCCCTTTCCAAGTCTCCCCATTGCCTGGCAGACCTCAGAGGATGGACAGGCAGGACTGGGAGGCTGAAAACCAAAGCCTCGCGGCCAAAAAGAGTAAGCATCATAATGAGGTTGTTGATTGTAATACAGCTCCCTGCCAGGGATATTTTTCCAGCAGGGCTTCATTGCCCACCGACATTGGGTATTTTTAATTCACAGACACTGCCCAGGGCAGAGGAGTGGGGTTCCATCCCTGGAGGGGTGGAGGGAAGTGACAATGGGTAATATACCTCCTGGGCTGCATTTGTGAATTAAAAACACAGAATGGAGATCCATCATGATGTTTCCTCTTTTGGCCAGGAGGGCTTTGGCTTTCATCATCCAAGGAACCCTTAACTAGGGGCAGCTGTGGAATCAACTTCTACAACACAATACAACCCAAGGGTGGGTGTCTCTACTATCATAGGATCTCCTTTCCCTAAAATGAGCAACCAGAGGTAATCCCCAACCTCACTCCGCTGATTTGCACCATTCAGCCTGCTGGACGATAAGAGATTGGTTATTAGGCAGCCATAAAGGACAAATTTATGAACTCCACAGCAATTTGGATGGACTTAGAGTCTATAATACTGAGTGATCTATCACAACAAAGAACCGACTATCACATGATCTCACTCATAAGTGGACCTTGAACAATTATAATACTATAAGAAAGGGATTGGGCCAGGCTCAGTGGCTCAGCCTGTCATCCCACGCCTTTGGGAGGCTGAGGTGAGTGGATTGCCTGAGCCCGTGGGTTCGAGACCTGCCTGGGCAGCGAGACCTCATCTCTACAATAAATCAAAAAATCAGCCAGGCATGGTAGCACATGCCTGTAACTCCGGCTACTCGGAAGGCTGAGGCGGAAGGATCGCCAGAGCCCAGCAGGTTGAGGCTGCGGTGGCCGGGAGCGGCCATTGCACTTCAGTCTGGGCGACAGAGTGAGACTCCAACTTAAAAAAAAAAAAAAAAGCAAGGGATTGGTAGTAGTGGGAAACTGCTGCTGGGGACAGGGAAGGGGGTTGGAGTAGTCTTAGGCAAAGATGCTGATCACACCTTGCCGAAAATGTCCCAACCTGCCAGAACTCTCTCCTAAAAGATAAACTAAAACCTCCAGAGCATTTCCTTTTCTTCTAATTATTCTGTAAATTATGTCACATCTTACCCTCGATAGACGCCCTTTCACTCGATTCGTGCACACTATAAGCATATGACTGTCCTGGCCTGCTGAGTTTTATTCTCCATAATTCACCTGTATTTGCCTGTATATCGGCTCAGATATCCAGGGAAAAGGGACCAACTCTCTTTGTTCTCTCAGTCGAACCCTGCCCAGAGCATATGAAATCAGGCCTTTAAATTCAAGCTAATTTTGATATTTATTGTAACAGCACAAGTCTTTTGTTATATTTGTGGTAGGAAAACCAGGTTGATTTTATCGAGCCATTCAATAATGTAATTCCTGGTGTGGAGGACAGTTTATTAGGATTCTGAGCTAGCCAGGCATGACCACTTACAGCATAAGAAAAATGTTTAAATTCCCCAAATCAGCTTGACAGATTTGTTACTGACCACAGGTTCCTAGGCTCTCCCTGCAGTAGAAATAAGCAAATTTCCCTGACAAGGTCTCCCTGAGGGCTCTTGCTAGAGCACAAGAGAGACAGTACCGGAAGAAGAACTCTCTGAATGGGGTTTTTTATTAGATACGGAAAGGGATTTGACGTCAAAGGAAAGATATGTTAGCATGATTAGGGAGGGATTTTAGACATCAAGTGTATTGTAGATACACACTTCGTATGTCATGTGTACAAAACATGGAAGGTAAGTCTCACCTGGGGTGGGAATTTCAGTATTACAATGAGGCAAGGGGTTAGAGTTGGTCATTTTTCTGGACTTGTACACATGAGAGTAGAAGGGTTAATTTGTCTTGGGTGAGAGTTGTGGTGAAATGTTGCTTATCTCGGTTTCTTCAGATAACTTAAAAGGTCTGGCAGTCAGCAGGGTATGAGCCAAGTCCCTTCCCTCTTCTGTCTCAGATAGATTGACTGTATTTTACTTTTTTTTTTTTTTTGAGTCGTAGTCTCACTCTGTTGCCCAGACTGGAGGGCAGTGGCCGCTCCTTCCACCTCAGCCTTCCAAGTAGCTGGAACTACAGGCACGTGCTACCACGCCCGGCTGATTTTTTTATTTATTGTAGAGATGAGATCTCGCCAAGTTGCCCAGGCAGGTGTCGAACCCGCAGGCTCAGGCAATCCACTCACCTCAGCCTCCCAAAGTGCTGCGATTAAAGACGGAGACACCGAGCCCGGCTTTTACTTTTAACAATATACCAAAAAGTCCTTTCCTGCTTTGGAAAGATCTTCTTAAAGAAATATCTTCTTTGAGAAGAAAGATAATGTGATCTACAACTTAAATTGAGAATTTAGGGCAATTACACTTCATCTAATGAAAACACAAACAAGTGTTGCTGTTGTTTTTTAAAAAATAAATTGGTAATTAAGCCCATGAAATTATTTCAATGACCATGCAGGCCGTATTAATATAATTGTCTCTTAATAGTTTGTCTTTCTGATGGATCTAGAATTTTATCCTTTCACTGTGACTGGTGAATAGTAGTAATAATAAATTGGCCATTAGGATGGTTCTTTCTAATATCCATCTATTATGCTTTATACTATATAATTAAAAGTAGCAATAGATATTCAAACAACATTCTCAGTGGACCACTTACCATACCTACTTCCTATAAAAACAATTCCTGGGTATTACTGGTAGACAACAGTTTTGAAGCAAACATTTTCTTTGGTTTCTGTGGAGACAGAGTGTATACCATGCAGCACGCACTACCTGGAACTCAGACTTGGAGGCTTAAGGAGCTGGAAGGACATATTCTGATGCAGAATTCCCTGGCAGCAGTGCTCCAGGGATCTTCCAGCCAGTCTGTCCTGTGAAGGAGATAAGCCATTTCAGGCAAACACATCTATATCCAGGCTTGGAATGCAACCAAAGGAAACATGAAAGACTTTTGACATCAGAAAGCACCTGTTGACTTTGGAGCATTCCATATCAAAAGCGGCAAAACCCAGGGCAGATGTGCTGACAGCAGGCCTGCTCTGTGGAGGCAAAGGGAATGCCAGCTATGGGCAAAATCTAGAGGAAGTGGAGACAGAAGCTTCCTCATTCTTCCACCGCTCTGTCTACATACCATTAATTGGATTTTTTTTAAGTTGGGCTCAAAAGCAATTCCAGAATGGCATCTTCAGTTTCTTATTCCCTTAAACAACAATCTGACTTTTAAAAGGTCAGTAACTACGAGACCACAACCCTCAGGCTTCACCTGAAATGATGATAATGACCATCAAGAAAGAATTAGCGCCAGGCTCGGTGGCTCAGCCTGTAATCCTGCGCCTTTGGGAGGCTGAGGTGAGTGGATTGCCTGAGCCCGTGGGTTCAAGACCCGCCTGGGCAGCGAGACCTCATCTCAACAATAAATCAAAAAATCAGCCGGGCGTGGTGGCGCATGCCTGTAATTCCGGCTACTCAGAAGGCTGAGGCGGAAGGATCGCCGGAGCCCAGCAAGTCGAGGCTGAGGTGGCCAGGAGCGGCCACTGCACTCCAGTCTGGGTGACAGAGTGAGACTCCAACTCAAAAAAAAAAAAAGAAAGAATGATATTCTAACGAAAGTCAAGTCCATTTTCAAAATATTTAACAATACTTATCTAAGTAATAATATATATGTATCTACTTACATATTTGAAAAAGGAAGTGTTACAATAACAGTTTTTAGAAGGGCTCTTCATCTGAATTCACTGGAATCTGGAGAAATAGAAAAAACGACTTCTAGAAAAAAAAAACTTAAGTTTTTAACCATAATTGTTAGATGTTAAAAAAATTATTGTACTGCTTTTCAGAGTCCTTTTTCTCTGCCTGTCATTAGTGTTTCCTGGGGGTTGGTCACAGGTTTCTTCTCTCCCCACTGTGCTTATTTCATTTGCCCTCATCATTTTTCCCCTGAATGCTGAAAACTCCAAACCCTCCCCAGACTGTTCTCTGTGCCCTATACCTCTGTGTTCAACAGCATGTCAGATACTTAAAATTTAATATTTCAGAATCAGAACAAAGCTAATAAATGAGTTTGGCAAGATTGTAGGATACAAGATGCATTTGTGAAAAGTCAATTTTTTTTTTTTTTTTTTTT
>NW_007245971.1:37650-38934 GCF_000164805.1 Carlito syrichta
CACCTCAGCCTCCCAAAGGCGCGGGATTACAGGCTGAGCCACTGAGCCCGGCTTGAAAAGTCAATTTTTTTAGACAACAGCAATGTATAATTCTGAATGGAATTAAGAAAAACTAACCCATCTACAGCATCATCAATAATAATGAGACACTTAGGAATACTTTTTTTTATTTAAAAATTTTTTTTATTTTAAAGATGTGGGGTACAATTCAGAGTTAGGTATATCAATGTTCGTTATGCAGACACCCTTGTTGATGAGGTGTGCCCTCCCTCCCCTGTCAGTTTCCCGCTACTGCTAATCTCTTTCTTCTAGTGTTATGATCATTGTTCAAGGTTCGCTTATGAGTGAGAACATGTGTTACTCAGTTGTTTCGGTGATAGATCACTCAATATTATAGATTCTAAGACCATCCAAGTTGCTGCGAAGTTAATAATTTTGTCTTTGTTTATGGTTACCTGATATTCCATTGTGTATATGTACCACATTTTTTTATCCAGTCCTCTTTCCATGGGCAGCACGGTTGCTTCCATGTTTTTGCTATTGTGAATAATGCTGCATTGAACATGCGCGAGCAGGTATCTTTTTAATAGAGTAATTTGAGTTCCTCTGGATATATTCCCAGTAGAGGGATTGGAGGGTCATATGGAAGGTCAATTTTTACATCTTTTAGGAATCTTTTTTCCACAGAGGCTGTACTAGTCTACACTCCCACCAACGGTGTAGAAGTGTTCCCTTTCCCCCACATCCTCTCCAGCATATTGTTTTTTGAGTTATTGGTGATGGCCATCTCGACTGGAGTTAGGTGGTATCACAGTGTGGTTTTAATTTGCATTTCTTTGATGACTAGTGAGGCTGAGCTTTTTTTCATGTATCTGTTGGCTGCTCATATGTCTCCTTTTGAGAAGTATCTATTCATATCTTTTGCCCACTTTGTAATGGGGCTGTTTGTTTTTTAATTTTCAGCACATTTGATTTCCTTGCAGATCCTAGATGTTAGGCCTTTGCCAGATATACAGCTGGCAAATTTTTTTTGTTGTTTTTTTTTGAGTTGGAGTCTCACTCTGCTGCCCAGACTGGAATGCAGTGGCCGCTCCCGGCCACCGCAGCCTGGCCTGCTGGGCGCCGGTGATCCTTCCGCCTCATCCTTCCAAGTAGCTGGAATTACAGGCCCGCGCTACCACGCCCAGCTGGTTTTTGATTTATTGTAGAGATGAGGTGAGACCTAAGTCGCCCAGGTGGGTCTCGAACCCGCGGGCTCAGGCAATCCACTCACCTCAGCCTCCC
>NW_007245971.1:39306-47382 GCF_000164805.1 Carlito syrichta
TTTTATGTTTAGGTCTTTGATCCGTTTAGAGTTGATTTTTGTGTATGAGGATAGGTAGGGGTCTTGATTTAGTCTTCTGCATGTGGTTAGCCAGTTTTCCCAGCACCATTTACCGAATAGATTCTCCTCTCCCCAGAGTTAGTGGTCAAGACTGCTGAAGATGAGTTGGTTGAAAAATTGAGATTTTGCTTCTGGAATTTCTCTTCTGTTCCATTGGTCTATGTGCCTGTTCTTGTACCAATACCAGGATGTTTTGATTATTGTAGCTTTATAGTAAAGTTTAAAGTCTGGAAGTGTGATGCCTCCTGCTTTTTTTTTTTTTTCTGAAGGTTGTTTTGGCTATTCATGGTTGTGTATGTTTCCATATGAATTCCTGCATTGTCATTTTCAGATCTAAGAAGAATGCTGCTGATAATTTTATGGGTATTACACTAAATTTGTAGATTGCCTTGGATAAGATGGACATCTTAACAATGTTGATTCTTCCAATCCATGAGCATGGAATATTTTTCCATTTGTTTGTGTCATCTTTAATTGATTGATTGATTGATATTTTTTTTTTGAGTTGGAGTCTCACTCTGTCACCCAGACTGGAGTGCAGTGGCTGCTCCCAGCCACCACAGCCTGGACCTGCTGGACTCCGGCAATCCTTCCACCTCAGACTTCCGAGTAGCCGGAATTACAGGTGCGCGCTACAACACCCAGCTGATTTTTTTTTTATTTATTGTCAAGATGAGGTCTCGCCTGCCCAGGCAGGTCTCAAACCCGCGGGCTCAGGCAATCCACTCACCTCAGCCTCCCAAAGGCGTGGGATTACAGGCTGAGCCACCAAGTCCGGCCATCTTTGATTTCTTTGAGCAGTGTTTTGTAGTTTTCATTGTAAAGTTCTTTCACTTCTCTGATTAGGAAGATGTCAAGGTATTTTATTGTATTTCATTTTATTTTATTTTTGTGGCTATTGTGAATGGGATAGTGCTTTTTAAAATTTGGGTTTCTATCTGTTTATTGTTGGTGTACAGGAATGCAACTGTCTGTTGCACATTTATTTTTTACCATGAGACTTTGCCAAAGTCCTTTATCAGTGTGAGGAGATTTTTGACAGATTCTCTTGGGTATTTGAGGTATAGAATCATGTTGTTTGCAAAGAGGGATAATTTGACTTCCTCTTTTCCTATTTGGATACCCCTGATTTCCTACTCTTGTTGATTGCTCTAGCTAGGACTTCCAAAACTATGTTGAGCAGGAGGGGTGAGAGTGGGCATCCTTGTCTTATTTAGGTTTTCAGGGGAATTGGTTCCAATTTCTGTCTGCTTAGCAGTATGTTGGCGGTGCATTTCTCATAGATGGCTCTTACTATTTTGAAGTATGTTCCATCTATGCATAGATGTTTGAGGATTTTTATCAAGAAGGAGTGCTAGATTTTATCAAAAGCTTTTTCCGCATCTAACGATATAACCATGTGGCTTTTGTCTTTACATCTGTGATGTATTTAATTACATTTGTGGTCTTGCAGATGTTGAAGCAGGCCTGCATTCCCGGGATGAACCCTACTTGGTGATGGTGGATGATTTTTGAGATGTGTTGTTGGATCCGGTTTGCCAGAATCTTGTTGAGAATTTTAGCATCTATGTTCATCAAGGATATTGGCCTCTAGTTCTCTTTCTTTGTTAGATCTTTACCCGGTTTGGGTATCAATGTTATGTTAGCTTCATAAAATGATTTGGGGAGAGTTCCATCTTTCTCGATTGCCTGGAATACTTTCAATAGGATTGGTATCAGCTCCTCCTTTATGTTTTGTAGAATTCTGTTGGAAAGACATCTGGTTCAGTGCTTTTTTTTTTTTTATAGGTAGTTTTCTTATGACATAGTTGATTCCCTGGATTGTTATTGGTCTATTTAGGGACTCTATTTCTTGTTTCAAGCTGGGGAGGTTGTGTAATGTCAGAAAGTCCTCCATTTCCTTTAAGTTTTCGAGTTTGTTTCCATGTAAGTGTACATAGTAATCTCTGAAAATCTTTTGTATTTCTTTGGGGTCCATTGTGATTTGATCTTTTGTATTTCTGATTGTATTTATTTGGACTTTTCCTCTCTTCTTCTTGATCAGTCTAGCTACAGGTCCATCAATCTTGTTTATCCTTTCAAAGAACCAGCTTTTTGTTTTGTTGATTTTTTTGCATGATATTTTTTTCTTCTATGTCCTGAATTTGGAACTCTATTTTGGTAATCTGGATTGGTCTTGCTTTTCCAGCTTCCTTAGTTGATTTTTTAGACTGCTAATTTGTGATCTTTCCATTTTCTTCTCATGTGTTCATAGATTTATGAATTCCCATCTTAGTACTGTTTTCATGACTTCTCAGAGATTTGGGTAAGATGTTTCTTTATTTTCCAGAATCTTTTGATTTCTGTTTTGATTTTCATGTTGACCCAGGAGTTGTCTAGCATCATGCTGTTTAGTGCCCATGTGTTGTGGGTTTGGAGGAAACTTTGTTGTTGCTGATATTTATTTTTATTCCATTGTGGTCTGAGAAGGTGCCTGGCTGATTTCAATCTTACAGAACATGTTTATGCTTGATTTGTGCCCAAAGATGTGGTCGATCTTAGAGTACATTCCATGCGGTACTGAGTAGAATGTATATTCCATGGTTGTTGGGTGGAGTGTTCTGAAGTTATCAGTTAAGTCCATTTGATCAAGCATCACATTGATGTTCTAGATCTCCTTGTTGATTTTTTTGTTTTGATGATTTGTCTAGGGTTGTTAATAGGGTATTTAAGTCCCCGACTATGATAGTGTTTGAGTCAATGTCTTTTTTTAGTTTACCCATAAACTGAGTTATGAAAGTTGGTGCTCCTATGTTTGGTGCATAAATGTTTAGGATGGATATTTCTTGTTGATGAATTGAACCTTCTATCATTATGTAGTAACCTTCTACATCTTTTTAAATTTTTGATAGCTTAAAGGGTATTTTGTCTGATATTAAGATCATGACTCCTGCTTTCTTTTGTGCCCCATTCACCTAAAAATTTGTTTTCCATCCTCTTACTTTAAGTCTATGTCCTTCCTGGTGAGATGAGTCTCTTGGAGACAGCACATTGTTGCATCATGATATTTTATCCAAGTTGCCACTCTATGCCTTTTCAGTGGTGCATTTAGACCATTCACATTCAGGCTAATTATTGAGACGTGAGAGTTTTTCCCTGTCATAGATTCTTATAAAGTTTGTTGTTGTTGCTGTTGTTTATTTGTTTGTTGTCTTTCTTTTGGTTTGGGAGTTGATTTATCTGTGTTTTCCATCTTTTTCCTGCATTCTCGGGAAGGGAGTTGTTGTTCTTTTTCTTTCTTTCTTTCTGTTTAATACTTTCTTAAGTGTTTCTGGAAAAGCTGGTCTGGCAATGGTGAAAACTCTTAGGAATTGAATGTCTGGGAAGGATCTTAATTCTCCATCACTGATGAAACTTGACTTAGCTGGCTAGGTAATTCTTGGTTGAAATTGTTTATCTTTGAGAACTTTGAAGATTGAACTTCAAGCTCTCCTAGCCTGAAGTGTTTCTGTAGATAAGTCGGCTGGTCTTCTAATTGGTCTTCCCCAGTAGGTAGTCTGACCTTTCTCTCTTGCTACCTTTAGGATTTTTTCTTTTATACCTACTTTGTGTAGGCAAATCACTATGTTCCTAGGAGTTGGTCTTCTCATTTGTTGTCTTGCAGGGGTTCTCTGAATCTCTTGTGTTTGAATGATTGCATCACTGATGAGATGAGGGAACTTTTCTTGAATAATTTCATGGAATGTTTGTTCCAGGGTGGTCTCTGTCTCTATATCTGCCTCAGGAATTCTAATTAATCTTAGGTTTGGCCTCTTGATATGATCACTCATCTCTTGGACATATTATTCTGTCTTTTTAAGCTTCTTTTCTATGTTTTTGACAATCTGCATTAGTTACATATTTTGGTACTCAAGCTCTAATATTCTTTCTTCTGCTTGGTTAATTCTGCTTTCCATGCTTATCAGTTTGTTATTTATTTCATTCACTGTATTCTTTATTGCTTTTATCTCACTCATCAACTCCTTCATTCTTTCCTCTTGTCTTTACTCATTTCTATTTATTCTCTCTATTAATATCTTTTTTTTTTTTTTTTGAGTTGGAGTCTCACTCTGTCACTCAGACTGGAGTGCAATGGCCGCTCCCGGCCACCGCAGCCTCGACCTGCTGGGCTCCGGCGATCCTTCCACCTCAGCCTTCCAAGTAGCCGGAATTACAGGCATGCGCTACCACGCCCGGCTGATTTTTTGATTTATTGTAGAGATGAGGTCTTGATGCCCAGGCGGGTCTCAAACCTGCGGGCTCAGGCAATTCACTCACCTCAGCCTCCCAAAGACGCGGGATTACAGGCTGAGCCACTGAGCCCTATTAGTATCTTGATATGTGGGTTTGTGGTTTGAAACCAGTCATTCTGGGGGCACTTCATTGTTTGAGTTCCAAACAATGTGGTTGACCTCCCAGGGGTCTGTGTGATACCCATATTTTTCCTTTGATTTTTCTTCATTTGTGTAAGTTTTCATTTTCCTTTTTTCACCTCTTCTTTAATTCTATTGTTCAGTGTTAGGGGAGTAGCTTTTACTTCTGTTTGCTCAATCTCCTATTCTTACTTATGTAGATCCTCTGACTTTATTCTATTCTGAAGCTGGACTTGGGGTGGGGAGCTGTGCTTTTTGTAGTATTGAGAATTAATTAAGGAAGGAGCTGTGATTTGGAAGCTATCTGCAGACCACATTATCTGCTGACAGGTGTGTAGGCCCCTGGAACCCACTTTTCAGTGTCTTACAATCTGTCCATGTAGTGGGGGTATATGTCTGCCCCCTGAAGCCAAAATGAGGTAAGAAAAAGGAAAAGAATGGAGAAAGGAAGGAGGAAGATGAAAGGAAGGTGGAGAGAGAGAGAAGAAGAGGGAAAACAAGCATACCGATGAACAAATAAATGGAAAAACAAGCAAAGACAGAAAAAAAAAATACAGACAAACAAACAACCCCCCCTTTTGATGTACTCTCCCTCAATAATATCCACACACAAACAAAAAAATCTAAAAAAATTAAAACAGAAACAAAACAAATATGATAATGCAAACAAAAACAGAAAGAAAGAGAGAAAAAAACAAAACTAAAACAAAAAATAAAACTTGCTCTGTGGCTGTTTCTGTAACTCCAAGTTCTTTTTATTTTATTTTATTTTTTTTTGAGTTGGGGTCTCACTCTGTCGTCCAGACTGGAGTGCAGTGGTGGCTTCCGGCCACCTCAGCCTCAACCTGCTGGGCTCCAGCAATCCTTCAGCCTCAGCCTTCCAAGTATCCAGAATTACAGGCATGCACTACCACGCCCGGCTGATTTTTTGATTTATTGTAGAGATGAGGTCTTGCTGCCCAGGCGGGTCTCGAACCCGCGGACTCAGGCAATCCACTCACCTCAGCCTCCCAAAGGCACGGGATTACAGGCTGAGCTGCCGAGCCCGGTTCCAAGTTCTTTTTGACTGTCATCGCTATGTTAAAGATTGGCTCTGGTCTCCAGCCTCTCTTTCTGCTCTCAGTGCAGGATGATAGGATTGCTCTCAGTGTGGGTCAGATGCTCCATGGACTACTGTGAGAGGAGGATGGATCCAATCTGAACTCACCTGACTTGCTGCCTCTGCTGTCAGGTATCCCATTCAGATTTGACATCTCTGTGCCTATTCCAGTGTGGCAGAGGGGCGTTTGTATCTTCAGATATGATGAGATGATAGCCTCTGGGTCCCAGGTTGGATGCTGTACAGAGCTGGTTGGGGCATTGCAGGTCTCTGCCCCGTCCCAGAACAGAGAAAATGGCGCCATTCAGCATCTCCTCACTGATGGTTGTGCTTCTTTCCAGATTTCTATACTCTGCTTTCTCCACGGCTCCTGGGTCTTGTGCCCAGTCTGTTGCTACAGGTGATGACAAGGACTGGGTGCCAAGTGGTGAGGAACAGCTGTTCTCTGCTGTCTTCTCTCAGAAGAGCCCTGAGAATGGCAGATGATCCTGCATGCTGGAAGCTTTACTCTCAGAGCAGTGGGGGGTTGCAGTCACCTCGGAGGAGAGCCCTTGGTGCATGAACCCAAGTCTTCCCTCAGATGGACTTTCACTCACCTACTGGCACACACCCACTCATGCAGAGTCTGTATGGACACTTGCTTTTGCAGAGACTCTAAGAGACCCGTTCCATCACCATCTTGCCACCACCTCCAGGAATACATTGAGCAAAAGAAATGCAAGTACAACGAAAATTACAAAACATCATCGAAAGAAATTAAATAAAAGGGAAGCTACCCCATGTTTATGTATCAGAAAACTTAATATTGGAATTTTATTTTAATTATTTTTTTGATTTGCAGTCTCACTCCGTCACCCAGACTGGAGTGCAGTGGCCGCTCCCGGCCACCGCAGCCTCGACCTGCTGGGCTCCACGATCCTTCCACCTCAGCCTTCTGAGTAGCTGGAACTACAGGTGTGCACTACCACACCCGGCTAATTGTTTGATTTATTGTAGAGATGAGGTCTTGCCAAGTTGCCCAGGTGGGTCTCGAACCCGCGGGCTCAGGCAGTCCACTCACCTCGGCCTCCCAAAGCACTGGGATTACAGGCTGAGCCACCAAGCCCAGCTTATTTTAATTTTTGTTTTAGAGTTGTGGAGTACATGTGATGATTTGTTACATAAGTAAATTACATGCAGGTGAGGTTGGGGCTTCTAGCGAGCCCTTGCTCTGCCTGGAAGTGGACGTAGTACGCAATGGGGGGTTGTGTGCTCCAAGGCCTCCTCTCTCCCTCACTCCCACTAGCAGTGCCCAGCATCAGTTGTTCTCGCCTTTGTGTTCATGTGCTCAACGTTTAGGGCCCACTTATGAGTGAAAACATGCGGTATTCAGTTTTTTATTTTTGCAATAGTTCACTTAGAATAATGATCTCCAGTTGCATTCATGTTGCTGCAAAAGACATGATTTGGTCTTCTTTATGGCTGCATAGTATTCCATTATGTATATGTACCACATTTTCTTAATCCAGTCCACTTTTTTTTTTTTTTTTTTTTGAGTTGGAGTCTCACTCTGTCGCCCAGACTGGAGTGCAGTGGCCGCTCCCGGCCACCGCAGCCTCGGCCTGCTGGGCTCCGGTGATCCTTCCGCCTCAGCCTTCCAAGTAGCCGGAATTACAGGCATGCGCCACCACACCCGGCTGATTTTTTATTTATTGTAGAGATGAGGTCTCGCTGCCCAGGAGGGTCTCGAACCCACGGGCTCAGACAATCCACTCACCTCAGCCTCCCAAAGGCACAGGATTACAGGCTGAGCCAGCGAGCCCAGCTTATCCAGTCCACTTTTGATGGGCATCTGGGTTGGTTCCATATTTTTGCTATTGGGAATAGTGGGGAAATGAACGTCCATGTGCAGGTGTCTTTTCTGGTAGAGTGATTTAAATTCCTCTGGACATATTCCTAGAAGTGCGACGGCTGAATCATATGGTAGTTCAATTTTTAGTTATTTGAGAAAAGGCTACACTGCTTTCCAAAAAGGTTGAACTAGCTTACATTCCCACCAACAGTGCAGAAGCATTTCCTATTCTCTCCAGCCTTGCCAGCACCTGTTGTTTTTTATTTTTATTTATTTTTTATTTTTTTGAGTTGGAGTCTCACTCTGTCACCCAGACTGGAGTGCAGTGGCCACTCCCACCCACCGCAGCCTTGACCTGCTGGGCTCCGGCGATCCTTCCGCCTCAGCCTTCCAAGTAACTGGAACTACAGGCATGTGCTACCATGCCCGGCTGATTTTTTGATTTATCGTAGAGATGAGGTCAGGCAATACACTCATCTCAGCCTCCCAAAGACACGGGATTACAGGCTGAGCCACCGAGCCCGGTCTTTGCTCACTTTTTAATGGAGTTATTTGTTTGTTTGTTTCCTGTTGATTCATTTGGTTTTTTGTTTTTTGGGGTTTTTTTGAGTTGGAGTCTCACTCGGTCGCCGAGGTTGGAGTGCAGTGGCCGCTCCCGGCCACCGCAGCCTCGACCTGCTGGGCTCTGGCGATCC
>NW_007245971.1:47506-50232 GCF_000164805.1 Carlito syrichta
GGGTCTCGAACCCGCAGGCTCAGGCAATCCACTCACCTCAGCCTCCCAAGGCGCGGGATTACAGGCTGAGCCACCGAGCCCGGCTTCATTTGGTTTTTTATTTAAATTTTTGTTTTAAAGTTGTGGGGTACATGTGATGATTTGTTACATAAGTAGACCCTTTGGATGTTAGGACTTTGTCAGATGCATAGCTTGCAACTATTTTTTCCCATTCTGTGTGTTGTTTCTTTACTCTTAATTAATATTGTTAAAATGGTAGTACTCCCAAAATGATCTACAGACTTAACACAATCTCTGTCAACATCTCAAATGAATTATTTGCACACATTGACAAGCTGATCCTAAAATTCATATGGAAATTCAAAAGGACCAGAATAATCACAACAATAATGAAAAAGATAAACAAAGTTAAAGGACCCACCTTTTCCAATTACAAAACTTACTAAAAAGCTGTAATCATCAAGATTGTGTGTTACTGGCATGAATATGGGCATATAGTTAAATGGAATAAAATAGAGACTCTAAAAATAAATCTTTACATTAAAGGTTGATTGGTTTTAGACACAGGCACCAAGACAATTCAATGAAAGAAAGAATAGTTTTTCAACAAATGGTGCTGAATATCCACCTGCCAAAGATTAAGGTTGGACTTCTTTCTTACACTATATATAAAAATTAACCCCAAGCCGAGCTCGGTGGCTCAGCCTGTCATCCCGTGCCTTGGGAGGCTGAGGTGAGTGAATTGCCTGAGCCCATGGGTTCGAGACCTGCCCGGGTAACTTGGTGAGACCTTATCTCTACAATAAATTAAAAAATGAGCCGGGTGTGGTAGCGCGCACCTGTAGTTCCAGCCACTTGGAAGACTGAGGTGGAAGGATCGCCGGAGCCCAGCAGGTCGAGGCTGTGGTGGCTGGGAGTGGCCACTGCACTCCAATCTGGGTGACAGAGTGAGACTCCAACTCAAAAAAAAAAAAAATTAACCCCAAATGAATCACAAACCTAAAAGTAAGAACTAAGTCTCTAAAACTCATAGACAAAGCATAGGTTTAAGTCTTCATGATCATGTACTTGATCATAGTTTGACACCAAAAGCACAAGTAACAAAAGAAAAAGGTGTCGCTCTCCAATGCCAGCATCACCTGAGGCTCGCCAAGCTCCAGCCACAGGAGAAGGGGGGTAAGTAAGGAGGTCTCCATACCATGGCTCATACAAAGCAGACTGCCTGCAAATAGATCAGTAGTAAAGCACCCAGGAAGCAACTGACTACAAAAGCCGTTCGCAAGAGTGCACTCTACTGGAGGGGTGAAGAAACCTCATCGTTACAGACCTGGTACTGTGGCACTCTGTGAAATTAGATGTTATCAGAAGTCCACTGAACTTTTGATTCACAAACTTCCTTTCCAGCGTCTGGAGCAAGAAATTGCACAGGACTTCAAAACAAGCCTGTGCTTCCAAAGCGCAGCTATTGGTGCTTTGCAGGAAACAACTGAGGCCTATCTGGTTGGCCTTTTTGAAGACACCAACCTGTGTGCTATCCATGCCAAACGTGTAACAATTATGCCAAAAGATATCCAGTTAGTATGCCGCATATGTGGAGGGCGTCCTTAAATCCACTATGATGGGAAACATTTCATTATCAAAAAAAAAATTCTCAAGCCGGGCTCGGTGGCTCAGGCTGTAATCCCACGTCTTTGGGAGGCTGAGGTGAGTGGATTGCCTGAGCCCGCGGGTTCGAGACCCACCTGGGCAGGTGAGACCTCATCTCTACAATAAATCAAAAATCAGCTGGGCGTGGTAACGCATGCCTGTAATTCCGGCTACTTGGAAGTCTGAGGCAGAAGAATCGCCGGAGCCCAGCAGGTCGAGGCTGCAGTGGCCAGGAGCGACCACTGCACTCCAGTCTGGGCGACAGAGTGAGACTACAACTAAAAAAAAAAAAAAAATTCTCTTCTTCCTGTTATTGGTAGTTCTGAAAGTTAGATTCTGCCTCCCCCCACCCTGCCCCATGGGGTCAAAAGATACCTAAGTATATGATTGCAAGTGGAAAAATAGGGGACAGAAATTAGGTATTGGCAGTTTTTCCATTTCCCTTTGTATGTGAATTTTTAATATAAAAGCAGGCATGTAAAGCATTAATGCAAGTCAAAATGCTTCAGTGAGCAAGTTTCAGCAGTTCAACTTTATAACAATTATAAATAAACCTGTTAAATTTTTCTGGACAATGCCAGCCCTTGGATTTTTTTAAAACAAGTAAATTTCTTATTGATGGCAATTAAATGGCGTTTGTAGCGTTTTTATCATACAGTAGGTTTCATTCATTCACTATACTTTTCCAATTGAGTTGTCCTACATGCAAGTACATGTTTTTAATGTTGTCTGTCTTCTGTGCTGTTCCTGTAAGTTTGCTATTAAAATGCATTAAACTATAAAAAAAAAAAAAAGATAAATTAGACTTTATCGCTGGGCTCGGTGGCTCAATCTGTTATCCCAGGACTTTGGGAGGCTGAGGTGAGTGGATTGCCTGAGCCCGTGGGTTTGAGACCCGCCTGGGCAGGTGAGACCTCATCTCAACAATAAATAAAAAAATTAGCCAGGCGTGGTAGCGCCTGTAGTTCCAGCTACTGGAAGGCTGAGGCGGAAGGATTGCGGGAGCCCAGCAGGTCGAGGCTGCAGTGACTGGGAGCGGCCACTGCACTCCAGTCTGGGCGACAGAGTGAGACTCCAAC
>NW_007245971.1:50252-52141 GCF_000164805.1 Carlito syrichta
AAAAAAAAAAAAAAAAAAAAAAAAAATTAGACTTTATCAAAACTTAAAAAAAAAAAACAACTTTTGCCTCCAAAGACACTATAAAGAAAATGAAAAGATAACTCACAGGTTAGGAGAAAATATTTGCAATTCAAATCATACATCTGATAAGGATATAGTATCCAGAATATATAAAGAACTCATACAACTCAATAACAAAAAGATAAATAACCTCATTTTAAAATAGGCATATGGCTGGGCCTAGTAGCGCATGCTGTAGTCCCTGCTACTCAGAAGGCTGATGTGGGAGAATCACTTAAGCCCAGGAGTTCTGGGCTATAGTGAGCTATGCTGATCAGGTAGCCTCACTAAGTTCAGCATTAAATAGTGACCTCTTGGGAGATATGTGAATGTTCAAATTTGTTTCTATTCCTTGAGATTGCATTTACTTGAAGGTAAAAGCTACCAGATATAAAAGGTACACTTATACTTAAACATAAAAACCATCTAAATATCAAGTAGAATGATTGTTAAATTTTTTATAACCCATAAGATGAATAATTCAAACACAGATAAATGAGTTGACAGTACATTTCAATGCTAATTTTGCATTCTTCAAAAAAAATTTAAAGCAAATTCCTGCTACCTTCCCCCCTTTTTTATTATAATGATCATCTTTTGGTATTTCATTGTTATTGGGTCTATGTTTAAAATAACATTTTATTTTCCATCTACAGAATAATGTGCATATGACCTAAATAGACATTCTCTAAAGAAGATGCATAAATTGCCAAAAAGCGCATACAAATATGAACAACATCATTAGCGACTAGAAAAATACAAGCCCAAACCACAATGGGGTGCCAGTTCACCTTCACTTGGATTGCTGTAATCAAAACAACAGAAAACAAGTGTTGGTGAATTTGATGAAAAATTAGAAACTTCATGAATGGCTAGTAGGAATATAAAATGATGCTGCCATTTTGGAAAACTGTGTGGCAATTCCTCAAAAAGTTAAGCATGGAGTTATCATATAACCCAGTAATTCCAATCCTAAGTATATGCCCAAAAGAATTGAAAATATATGTCTACACAAAAGTTTGTACAATCACTGCACCAGAGGACAACATTCCGCCATCCCCCAGCCCTGGAACTGGCTTATCGGAGGAGGTGGACAGAGATAGGCAGGGATCAAAGCAAAAGGAGGAAGAGTGTGGAAAGGGGAGATCCCCTCATGGAAAATCAGGCACTGTGACCAGAGGTAGAAGGAGTAGATGATGGGGGTGAAGCAGTAGCAGCCCATGAAACCATACTAAGGCTTCTGGGCTCTTTCCAAGACGAGAAGTAGGGGAGCCGCCCATGTGTGTGCAAGAGGTGCTTCTTCGTGTAGACAGTAGCACTGAGAACACGGCCTCTGATTTAAAAGCTGTTCTGTTATGTTCAGGTATCATATTATCATTGCTGAAATGAAGGTAGTGTCAGAACAAATAAAGAATACTTGATAGGCCGGGCTCGGTGACTCAGCCTGTAATCCCAGCACTTTGGAAGGCTGAGGTGAGTGGGTTGCCTGAGCCCACAGGTTCGAGACCCACCCGGGCAACTTGGCAAGACCTCGTCTCTACAATAAATCAACAATTAGTCGGGTGTGGTTGCGCACGCCTGTAGTTCCAGCTCCTTGGAAGGCTGAGGCGGAAGGATCGCAGGAGCCCAGCAGGGTGAGGCTGCGGTGGCAGGGAGCACGCCACTGTCCTCCAGCCTGGGTGACAGAGTGAGACTCCAACTCAAAAAAAAAAAAAGAAGGTGCTCAGCCTGTAATCCCGCGCCTTTGGGAGACTGAGGTGAGTGGATTACCTGAGCCCGCGGGTTTGAGACCCGCCTGGGCAACTTGGCGAGACCTCATCTCTACAATA
>NW_007245971.1:52161-56550 GCF_000164805.1 Carlito syrichta
GGCCGGGAGCGGCCACTGCCCTCCAGTCTGGGCGACAGAGTGAGACTCCCACTCAAAAAAAAAAAGAATGCTTGATAAATTCACTTGATTTGATCATCGCAGGACATATGCAATGATGGAAAGTGGAAGCTATGTGGGTGGAGGGTCTACAGAGAGAGGGGCGCTGAGTGTGACTGAGTTTAAGGCTCAGGCAACCAAGTGAAGAGTGACTACTGACTAGGGACGCCAGAGCAGGAGCAGCTTGGGGGTGGGGGGTTGTGGGGATGAGGGGAAGGGAGTGGTTTTAGCACGACCTGCGCGGCACTGAGTGTAGCTGATTAGTAGGTAGCTGGATCTCCTAGTCGGAATCTCGGGGAAGGACCCAGGACGTGTCCCTCTTGCTGGACGCGCGTTCATTTTGGGTGGAGCTCTGCTGAGCAAGGAGGTGGGATGCTGAAGAAGACCTATTTCCGACCCCAAGAGCTCATAAGCCGCGAGGGACGAGGACTGCATACACAAGCAACAGGCAGCCACAGTGTTAGCATATGCCCATAAGAGATCCCCCCTTCCCCTGCCCTCGAGTTCCCTCAGGAACTAGGAAAGGCTTATCTCATGATGAAACCTCAAGGTAGAGTCTTGTAGGATAAGTCAGAGGCAAAAGGCTTCAGGAGATTGTGAGAATGAGAATGAATGAATGTGCTAAATCATGATATTAATATTACCTGGAAGTCCTTGTTTTCTTTATGAAATTGGCCTGTCTGTAAAAATAAGCCTAAGTCAGCCGTGGGCTTCTCTCATACAGGGGAGACAGGACCAGACACACAGGAGGGTGCATTTTTTAGGCTATGGAGTGGATTGTGGTTGGCACACAGCTTGAGGCAGTGACATCTGAAAGTTTTGGCTTCGGGGATGCTGTGTTTTTTCTGGTTCTCCATAGACAGCCAGAGCATGCCGTGACCGCCCTTCAAGGAACAGATCCCTGAGCGTCACTAGATGGAAGGTTCGTGTGACCAAAGACCCTGAGTTGCGAGTCACCACTACACCTCGCCTAAAAAGTAAGCCCTGCTTTCTCCTTTCAGAGTTTCACAAAAAGATTCGAGGGAAGACTACCAAAGCCAAGAGGAAAGCCGGTCCCTGGTTGGCCATAGAGGTGGGGCAAGTCTGCCTCAGGGCTCTGCCCGGCACATGGTGGGAGGAGAGATTTGGGGAAGAGTTAGAAAAAGGTGATGCACATTAACTCGCAGCACTCCTGACAGCTTCATTTCACCCCAGGCTCCACTGCAGTCTTTCTTTGTTTTCCGCCTCCAGAAATGTGTCAGCCTAGGATTTATGAGCTACTCCTTAATACAACCCAAGAAGAAATTGAAAAGAAAACAAAAGCATTGACTTCAGAACTGAAAACTGTCCAGAAAGCCAGAGGAGAAGAGCTGAATGCCACTGTAAGGAAATGAAAAACAGGAAAAACAGGAGGAGACATGTGTGTTGGGCAGATGGGAAGTGGCTTTCTGTGTGTCCATAGGTGATTACAGCAGCATTAAGGAAATATGAGAGAGCTGTTAGCATCGAAAAAGCTCCTGTTCATCTGGATGTTTTCGAATGTCGCTGATTGAATTAAACCACCGTTGCATGTATAGTTTTTCTAAGCATACACAAGTGATGTTTTAGTGTTGCTGGTTCACTTTTAATTTAGATATGTGATTACTCTTAAATATCCCATCCCTAAATTACCTCTACAGTGAAGACTCAAACAATGAATACATGGAATACTGACATTCCAGTACGGCGTGACTAATACTGTAATTACACAAGCTAAGTTCTTGTAATAATTGATTGTCAATATTTATTTGAACAGCCCACCAACTGAATAGGGGATGTGTATTGACTTGTTAGTTTTAGGATGCTGGAAAAATAAGGAAGCACGACACTTCCTTTCTTGGGCAAGATCTGTATGCCTGCTATCTGTAGGGAAACTCTTGGCTGCTGAGCGAATCGCTCTGTTCTAAGTATAGCTTTGTTGATTTACGTGATTCTCTAAAAGGCACACACCCAGGGTTTTGTTTCAAATGAATAATGTTAACAGACAAACTGTCTAATAAACCTGAAATGTTGTCCCAGGGGAGGGAGAGAAAGGGAAGACCTTTGGATACTTTAGGTAGGTTTTCTTCTTGACCTCAGGCTCCTTCTGTCTTGACCTGGTTGGAATCTCCTTCTCAGGTTCAATAAATGGAGTGTAAACTCCTGATGGAAACAAGATACTCCTACCCCTAGTCTCTTAGAAGGCAAAGGTGTCTTTCTCATGAGACAGTCTATGTGGATTAGATAAGGTGGCTCAGGACAGCCCTCAAAAGATCATGACTGTATTCCTATATGGGTCTCTCAGGGTCACACTGAAAAACATAACTTGTCAGCACGAGTGACCTGGCTGGAATCTTAAATGTGTGTAGATTGGCATAACCACGCTAGGGGAAGAATTACTGAAAAGACCACACATCTTTACGGATGAGTGCCTACGTACAACACCTTCAGACGCTGCCAAATTATGTTGGGTCCCTCTAAATAAAAAGAAGCTCTTTCTGTAATAGCTAACACCTGTGTGCTCACTGTGTGCCAGGCCTACTTACAAATCCTTTAGCTCATTTAGTCATCACAGAAACCCTACAACAGATGCCAGAGAGACCAAGCAGCTGGCCCTCTGCCACACTGTAGTTAGTAGACAGCTCAGCAGAGAAGGGAGCCAGACAGTATGAGCCCAGGGCGTTGCTTCTAACTGCTAAGCTATGGTATTTCTATGTTAGGCCTCCTGCTCTGTGTCCATCTCCCTTCTTCCATCTCTTTTGCCAGTTATAAAGAGATACAAAAGATTCTTGGGTAGTCCTTTCTAACACGAGGAGCCAACACCGGTTCTCTTAAACAGGATTGGCGCATGAATCTGAAATGTGTTCTGGACTTGCAGGTATGTCAGCTACACACTTTCTTCCATGGCACAAGAAGAGATGACGTGGTGGGAGACGATGGGGAGAGCTCTTGGCTCTCCTTGGGGGAAGAGGAGTGATCGTGAGCCAGTCCCTCTCTGGTCTTCAACTTTAGAATGCATCCAACAAGGAGCTGGCCCAATTTCCTCACCCTCTTCAGGCTCGAACATTCTAAAATTCAATGGTGGCAAGGTTTAAGAGGGTTGGAAAAGTGTTAAAGATAGCAGGTAGCAGTTAAAGAAGAATGTTAAACTGGCCGGGCTTGGTGGCTCAGCCTGTCATTCCAGCACTTTGGGAGGCCGAGGTGAGTGGATTGCCTGAGCCTGCAGGTTCGAGACCACCTGCACAACTTGACGAGTCCTCGTCTCTACAATCCATAAAAAATTAGCTGGGCATGGTAGCGTGCACCTGTAGTTCTGGCCCCTTGGAAGGCTGAGGCAGAAGGATCGCTGGAGCCCAGTAGGCTGAGGCTGCAGTGGCCGGGAGCGTGCCGCTGCACTCCAGTCTGGGCAACAGAGTGAGACTCCACTCAAAAAAAAAAAAATGTTACCTAAACACTAAATTTGATGGAAGCATTATGTTCCTGCCTACAAATCTATCTCCCCTCTGACGGACAATAATAGGGCAGGACTTATGGAACTGTATTTGAGTGACAGAACTTGTCAACCTGCTTCTTTTTAAATGCCAAGTGAATAATTTGATATTTGTAGAAGAATTAAAAGAAAGGGAGACTAAAGATTCTGACTTTAGTATACATACCTAAAGGAGATTTTCTTATAGGCCTTAATAATAGGTGTGAAAGCACTTTTCGAAAATGAAGGTTATTATAATTTAGGTCTCTGTAAAATAATTGTCTATTCTGCTGACTTTAAAATGATTAGATATGTGTTACCTTTCAATACCAAGCAAGCATAACTAAGAGATTAAATAGCTTGGTGTGGTGGCTCATACCTGTAATCTCAACACTTTGGAAGTCCAAGGTCGGAGGATCTCTTGAGTTCAGGAGTTCAAGACCAGTCTAGGCAACATAGTAAGACTCCATGTCTCAAAAAACACAAAAACAAAAACATATTTTACTTTGAAAGTGTTGTCACATAACCCTTTTCTCAACTTTTGGGTGTATTTCATTCAGTATGTAACTTATTCCTTTTTTTTTTTTTTGAGTTGGAATCTCACTCTGCCGCCCAGACTGGAGTGCAGTGGCACATTCCCGGCCACTGCAGCCTCGCCCTGCTGGGCTCCGGCGATCCTTCAGCCTCAGCCTTCCAAGTAGCCAGAACTACAGGCGTGCGCTAACACAACCAGCTAATTTTTTATTTATTGTAGAAACAAGGTCTCGCCAATTTGCCCAGGTGGGTCTCGAACCCGCGGGCTCAGGCCTTACTCACCTCGGCCTCCCAAAGTGCTGGGATTACAGGATGAACCACCGAGCCCGGCC
>NW_007245971.1:56570-68048 GCF_000164805.1 Carlito syrichta
TCTGAGCCGAGCTCGGTGGCTCAGCCTGTAATCCCGCGCCTTTGGGAGGCTGAGGTGAGTGGATTGCCTGAGTCCGCGGGTTTGAGACCTGCCTAGGCAGCAAGACCTCATCTCTACAATAAATAAAAAAATCAGCCAGGCGTGGTAGCGCATGCCTGTAATTCCAGCTACTTGGAAGGCTGAGGCGGAAGGCTCGCCAGAGCCCAGCAGGGCAAGGCTGCAGTGGCCGGGAATGTGCCACTGCACTCCAGTCTGGGCGGTAGAGTGAGACTCCAACTCAAAAAAGAAAAAAAAAAGTTCCAATTCTGGAGAAATTTTTCACAAAAAAATGAGGGATTTGTAGGTTCAATCCTTATGTTCTGCCATTTTAAAATTATGATTAAATTTATAGCTCTATTATTCCTTAACTGAAGTAATTGCCAACAGTAGCCTGGATCTCCTATTTTTTTTTTAATAAGAACTATTGCTGACTTTTGACATCAATGAGTATTAAGATATAGCATAGGATCTTATTAAAATCCTATACAAATGCACCAGATGGAAGAAATTAAATATAACAATTGGGGTCAACAGGCATATTAGATTGGGGTGTCATCTGGCCTTGTTCCTAAGATGCTATCTACATCCAGAAAAGACAATTTCCCATTCTAATGCAGGGGCTCTGGCCTTTTGACCCTAAAGTGCCTTTCAGAGAAAATGCTCATGGATCTGAGAGTCAGGGCGAACACACACTTTAGAGACAATGTCAAGAAGCTTGCCTAAGCTGGAGCGCTGAAAAGAATTGTGAAGCTGCATCCTGTCAGGGTTTCCTCTCATTCCTGTATTTCTTTTTCCCTGTAACTCCTTATTGGCAGCAAATTGACTATTCTTTGGTACTGTTTCTGTACATTCTTTCCCACATCTTTTTTTTAAAAAATTCTGTCTTCTTCATCTCCTTTGGTACCTTTCAAGTAACTCGCCATTTTTCTTTGCCTCCCCAAGAGTTCTTTCATTCTATTCCTAAATCTTTCTCTACGTTGCTGACCTAGGAGAGGAAGCAGATAACAAGACGACAGGGAGCAACCCTTGATCCTTTTGTGAGGGGGAAACTTCGTTTCATCTGCATCACCAGACTTCTTTATTTTGTGGCCATTTTCTCCATGGTGAAGCAAGTCGATATTCATACCTGATTCAACTATGAAGAGAAATTATTATCTCTGCTGTTGGTTCAGAGAGGAAGTAAAGGATCCCTGATCTGGTCCCAGCCCCCACCACCAACCAATCCCTTTGCACTCCTATCAGTGAGTGTGGACAGTATGTTAGGCACAGAGGAGACACGTCCCCACACTCAAAGCCTGCTGGGAAAACAGAAATGTAAACAAATATCTACAGTACTGTGAGACACGAAAAGGCCAGATTTTAGTTGATTTGAATGTTTGAAAGATAAAGCATATAAATGCACCTTAGGCTGAGAGAGAGGAAAGATCTCAGAGTTAAGACCTCTTAGGAAGAAACCTACAGGAGGAGTTCTACTGAAAGAGAGGGTATAGACGCTCTAGACAGAGAAAACCACCTGAGCAAAGGCATAGTCACACCACAAAGCAGGTCTGGAAAATGAATGATCAACTAGGGGTGGCAAGAGACACAGTGGGGAAACTCGATAGGCCCAAATGATGAAGTACTTCAGGTGCCTTTGCCTGCTCAGGGAGCATGAATACCATCCTGTAGATGAGGGAGGAAACATGGATGAATGTTCTATTTATTTGGAAAGAAAGTGACACTGGTCACGTGCATGTTTTGCAAGAAAACTCTGACAGGCAGTTAGGAGAAGGTGTGAAGACGGGCTTATTTATAATAGGACAATTGCAGTAGTTCAGGGAAAGGCTGGGGTGAGAAAGAGTAACAGGAGGGAAATCAGGGAATAGATATGAAAGATGTTCAGAGCTAGAATCTTCTTTTTATGGATTTGGAGATCCGTTGCGTCTGGTGGGGCTGAGGGAGAGAAAGAGTAAAAGATAACTTTGCAAGTTTTTTAAAGCTATTGTTTGGGGTTTTCCTATGTGTTGTTTCCAGATAAATGGAAAATAACATTATTAACTAAAATAGTCATGCAAATAAACGAGTGAGTTTACGCAGGAGAAGTTCATGAGTTTCAGTTGGACATGTGTTTTTGGGGATGCTTGTTAGACATTCATATGCATTTGAAAATAGGGATACTAAGCCCGGGAAAGAAATGCGATTTGGAAATCGTTGGTATATTGGCAGCAATTGAAGCCAAAGATTTGAATGAGACACCCCGGGGAAAATACATAGAACAGGACAGAAGAAAGCCTAGGTTGGAACCTTGAGAAATAACCAACATGTAAGGACAAGAGGCAAGCCAAAGAGGGCTGGAAAGACGAAAAGGGGAAGAGATATTGAAAGGGCTGGTGTTGCTGGTTTGGTGGCTCATGCCTGTTATCCCAGTGCTTTGGGAGGCTGAGGTGGGAGGATCACTTGAGGCCAGGAGTTCAAGACCAGCCTGGGCAACATAGTGAGATCCTGTCTCTACCAAAAAAAAAAAGAGAGAGAAAGATTTTTTTTTTTTTTGGAAGAGAGTGGACAACAAAGTTAAAGACTTAAAGATGCTCAAATAAGTAATAAGATAAAACACAAAAACATGAGTTGAATCTTGAAATTTATAGACAATCTTACCAAGAAGAGCTTCAGCAAAGTAGTAGAAGAAAACAGTATTACCTGAGGGCAGAGAAATGTGTGGGAAGTTCATATGATGAAGTAGAGGCCAACTGGTCTCAAACCTCTCGGTCTTGAGAACCCTTTGCACTCGCAATATTTTTGAGAACCCCAAAAAGCTTTTGTTTATGTGGGTTGCATGTATTGATAGTAACTGTATTAGAAATTAGAAATGAGAACTTCTTAAAAAAAGCTACTTTTTTATTATTTAAAATAACAAATCTATTATAGCCAACATAAGTAACATTTTTTGTGAAAAATAACTATATTTTACGAAACAAAATTAGTATTTGAGATGCTACATGCTCAACTTATATAGCGTATTGCTAATCTATAGGTAATTGTAGACCAACCTTTTTCCTGGTGCAAAATCTAAGCTCATGTAGGTGTCTCAATTCATTTTCTCATAGATAAGAAAATGCTTGTAATAAACTTTTAATTCTTATCATTGTGTAATATCAGAAGTTATACTGCTATAAATTATAGCAGATCACAAGTGAGGGGGCAAAGGCTACTAAGAAACATGTCACCAAGTGATAAATTTTAGGAAATTCATGTAAGTGCCCCTTTTCCTAAACTTATCAGCAAGGCATCAGCTTCATCTTCTGACCACAGTATTATTACTAAGACAAAATGGTTCGTGCTCAGCAGCCGATCACTGCACTTGCCTCATCCCATCTTGTCTTCGAAGCATCAGGCATATTCGTAAACTTTCTAGGTGGAGTTGGAAGGATGCTTAAGTATAATATTTAAAGTTCTGGATCTGCAGACAAGGTATCTGAAACCCAGAAATGAATTTTTGAAAGCCTTATCAGCTATGTAGGGACCTAAGCTAAATTTAAAACTTCAAATTATTTCCAGTGCTTTGACATTAAAAAAAAATAATTACAGCTCATCTTGAATTCATTATGGAGTGTTTTACTGTCCTTTCTCTCGAGGTTAATTTTCTTTTTTTCCCCCTGAAAATAGAAGAGATGTCAGAGAGTTCTCAGCTCTCCCTCTCCTCCTCTACCCAAATCACCCTCGGTACAGAATGCTCCAGGACTGTTACAACACCCAGTGCATCCTGTAGATCCTTTCTGAGACTCAGCACTTCCCACTGGACAGCAAAACCCAGAAGTAATTTGTTTTGGTGTTTAAAATAATAGATCACCATTCACCTACTAGAATGGCTAAAATCAAACAGACTGATGATGCGAAGTATTGACAAGGATATGAAAGAACTTGAATCTTCACACATGCCTAGTGGAAATACAAAATGGTACAATCTACTTTGGGAAGCAGTTGAGTTTCTTTAAAAGTTAAACACACACACACACACACACACACACACAAACCTATACAACCCAGAAATTAAGCCCAAGAGAAATGAGAAACATACATCAACCCAGATTTGTATACAAATGTTCATAGCAGCTTTAGTCATATTAGCCAAAAATTAGAAACACACCAAATATTTATCTACTAGTATCAGTAAATGTGTAAATTCATTCAACGTAATATGACTCAGTAATGAAAATGAAAGAACTGTGTTAATACATGTACCACCATACATGTATCTCAAAAACATTACACTAAGTGAAAGAAGTCAGACAGAATACTACATATTGCATAATAACATGTATATGAACTAAAAAAAAAAGCGAAAGTATAGAGACAGAAAGCAAATACATGGGTTTGGGGTAGGAGCAGAAATTGAATGCAAACAAGCATCAGAGAGCATTTGGGGATGATGCAATGTTCTACAATGAAATGGTAGTGATATTGGACAACTGTACACATTTACCAAAAAAATCATTTAATTGTGCACTTACAACAGATTTTTGTGGTGTATGAATCATAACTCAATAAATTTGTTTTTAAAAAAGAGAAGGAAAAGGACAATAAAATCCTTTATCATCATTTTTTCTTCATAGAGAAAAGTAGGTAATCTTTCTTTTCCCAATGGTCCACTCTAAACCCCAAAGAAAATGGCCCGTTTTTCTGTTTAAATTCACAAATATGAGAGGGGAGTGAGAGTAAATAATTAATGATGCTATAAACATTTACAACTTTATAGTCTTCCCATAATTATATATTACACACTATATGTTCTTTTTTAACTCTTTTATTGAGATATCCACATACCACACAATTCACCCATTCAAACTGTCCCATTCAATGGACTCTAGTATGTTTCCAGAGTTGTGTATCCATCATTACAATACATTTTAGAATATTTCCCTTAACCTCAAAAGAAACCCTGATGTCACTCTCAGTTCTCCCAAATTCACAGAACTTGGCAACTATTAATCTGCTTTCTTTCTCTATAGATTCCTATTCTGAGCATTTAATATCATACAATATGTGGTCCTTTGTGACTTGCTTATCTCCCTTATCATAGTGCTTTGAAAATTTCATCCATGTTTTAGCATTTATCAGTGTTTTATTTCCCTTTGTTGCAGAATAACATCCCATCATATGCATACCACATTTTAATTATTCATTCATCAGTTGGTAAATATTTGGGGTGTTCCCACTTTTTGGCTATCATGATGCTGCTACAAACATTTTTGTAGACCAGACGCAGTGGCTCACTCCTGTAATCCCAGCACTTTGGGAGGCAGAGGTGAGAGGATCATCTGAGCCCATGGGTTTGAGACCAGCCTGGGCAACTTGTACTTACTGACCATTTTGTATATCTTCTTAGGGGAAATGTCTATTCAGATCCTTTGTCCATTTTTAAATTGGGTTATTTGTCTTTTTATTATTTTTGAATGCATTCTTTTATTGTGGTGAAATATGTTGAAAATAAAATTTACCATTTTCACCATTAAGTCTACAGTTATGTGACATTAATCATTTTCATATTGTTATGCAACCATTATCACCATCTACCTCCAGAACTTTTTCATCTTCTCAAACAGGAACTCTATACCTATGAAACACCAATTTCCCATTGTTCTCTTCCCCAACCCCTGGAACTCACCATTTTAATTTCTCTTTATGAATGTGATCACTCTAGGTACGTCATATTAAGTAGAATAATATAATATTTGCCATTTTGTGACTGGATAATTTCACCTATCATAATGTCTTCAAGTTCACCTATGTTGCAGAATGTGCCAGAGTTTTATTTATTTATTTATTTATTTATTTTTTGAGTTGGAGTCTCACTCTGTCGCCCAGACTGGAGTGCAGTGGCCGCTCCCGGCCACCGCAGCCTCGACCTGCTGGGCTCCGGCGATCCTTCCGCCTCAGTCTTCCAAGTAGCTGGAATTACAGGCGCGCGCTACCACGCCCGGCTAATTTTTTTTTTGATTTATTGTAGAGATGAGGTCTCGCCAAGTTGCCCAGGCGGGTCTCAAACCCGCAGGCTCAGGCAATCCACTCACCTCAGCCTCCCAAGGCGCAGGATTACAGGCTGAGCCACCGAGCCCGGCTTCATTTATTTTTAAAGTTGAAAAATATTCCATTATATATGTATATACACTATGTTTTGTTTACCCATTCACTTATCAAATGGGGAGACACTTGCATTACTTCACTTTGGCTATTATAAATAATGCCACTATGAACATGGGTATAGAAATATTTGTTTGAATCCTTGCTTTCTTTTCTTTTGGATATATTCTCACAAGTGGAAGTGAAATTGCTGGATCATATGGCAACTCTATATTTAATTTTTTTTTTTTTTGAGTTGAAGTCTCACTCTGTCGCCCAGACTGGAGTGCAGTGGCACGCTCTTGTCACTGCAACCTCAACCTGCTGGGCTCCAGCGATCCTTCCGCCTCAGCCTTCCAAGTAGCCAGAACAGGCGAGCGC
Source organism: Carlito syrichta (assembly GCF_000164805.1). Taxonomy (NCBI): domain Eukaryota; kingdom Metazoa; phylum Chordata; class Mammalia; order Primates; family Tarsiidae; genus Carlito; species Carlito syrichta. The sequence continues at coordinate 63,087 of NW_007245971.1, forward strand.
TACCACGCCCAGTTAATTTTTTATTGATTGTAGAGATGAGGTTTCAAACCCGCAGGCGCGGGCAATCCACTTGCCTCCACCTCCCAAAGTGTTGGGATTACAGGCTGAGCCACTGACCCCAGCCTATTTAATGTTTTTAAACAATCACCATACCATTTTCCACAGTGGCTGCACCATTTTTAATTTCCACAGACAACGCACAAGGGTTCCAATTTCTCTACATCATCACTAATACTTCTTATTTTCTATTTTTGTTTCTGTTTTGCTATCATAATATTCATCTTAATGGATATGAATTGGTATCTCATTGAAGTTTTGATGGGCATTTCCCTAATTAGTGATGTTAAGCAGCTTTTCATGTACTAATTGGTCATTTGCATGTCTCCTTTGAAGAAATTTCTGTTCTAGTCCTTTGCCCATTTTTAAATTAGGCTGGAGTTGTTTGTTGTTGAGTTGCTTTTTATTATTTGGTAGTAATAGTTCTTTATATAATCTAGATACAAATCCCTTATAAATAAATATATATTTAGATATTTATGTTTTTTCTAAGATGTATATAAATACAGTAAAGATAGGGTTTAGCTATGTTGCACAAGCTGATCTCAAACTCTTGGCATCAGGCCATTCTCCCACCTTGGCCTCTCAAAGTGCTGGGTATGAACCACCACTCCTAGTCCCTTATATTTGACTTGCAAACGTTTTCTCCCATTCAGTGAGTTGCCTTTTTACTCTCTTGATGGTATCCTTTAAAGTACCAAATTTTAAATTTTGATGAAATTCAATTTATCTGCTTTTTTTCCATTGGCTGCTTGTGTTTTGGGTGACATGAAAAAAGAGATATTGCCTAATCCAAGGTCACAATGACTTTCTTTTATATATACTTTTTTTTTAATTTTAAAGATGTGGGGTTAATTCAGGATTAGGTATACAAGTGAACATTGTAAACAAGGCAAGTTTATGCCGGGCTCGGTGGCTCAGCCTGTCATCCCGCGCCTTTGGGAGGCTGAGGTGAGTGGATGGCCTGAGCCCGCGGGTTCGAGACCCGCCTGGGCAGCGAGACCTCATCTCTACAATAAATCAAAAAATCAGCTGGGCGTGCTAGCACATGCCTGTAATTCCGGCTACCTGGAAGGCTGAGGAGGAAGGATCGCCGGAGCCCAGCAGGTCGAGGCTGCGGTGGCCGGGAGCGGCCACTGCACTCCAGTCTGGCGACAGAGTGAGACTCCAACTCAAAAAAAAAAAAAAAAAAAAAAAACAAAGTTTAGACCTCCCATGGGTCCCCACTTTGCCTGGCCTGAGACCAGGCACCTTTACTGATGTTGTGTTCCCTTTCCCACCCAGGCAATATCCCACCACAATGACTTTCATCTATATTTTCTTCTAAGTGTTTTATAATTTTAGCTCTTATGTTTGGGTCTTTGAGCAATTTTGAATGAACCTTTTATACGGTGTGAGAAGAGTCCAATGTCAGTCTTTGGCATGAGATCCAGTTCTCCCATCATTATTTGTGGAAAATCCTCTACTTTCTCTATTTAATTGTCCTGGTACACTTGTCAGAATCAATTGACTGTAAATGTGAGGGCTTCTTTTTGAACTTTCAATTCTATTTGTTGATCTGTATATCTAGTCTTATGCTGCTACTACACTGTATGGATTACTGATGCTTTATAGCAAGTTTGGAAATTGGGAAATGTGAGTCCTGTAACTTTGCTCTTCTTTCCCAGATTGTTTTGGCTATTCTCAGTCCCTCCAATTTCCAAATGAATTTAGGATCAGGAAGCTGGGATTTTGAAAAGAATTGAACTGAATCTATAGATCAATTTGAAGACTATTTCCATCTTTACACTATTACCTCTTTTAGTCCATGAAAATGGGCTGTCTTCTCATTTACTTAGAAATTTGAAATTTTATTTCATCAGAATTTTACAGTGTTCAGAGTATGTTTGCACTGTTTTCATTATTCCTAGGTACCTTATTATTTTTATGCTATTCTAAATTGAACTGTTTTCTTAAGTTCATTTATTGTTCCATGCTTACTCTTAACCACAGCATAACTGAGCTTCATTTCTGAGTTAAGAAAGAAACTCTAGATGAGTGCATCTTAATCCATTCTGAGATTCTTTTGTCTGATTCTTTTGAGGTTAGACCTACAAATTTGATTAAAATTGTTTTAAAGATCTTTGATGATAAGTCTAGGACACATCTAAACACACCGTTTAAGTACCTGCATCTAATATTTAGGTTAAGAAGGAGCAGAAATAGGAAAACAGTAGCACGATGGTGTGGTTTCCTGGAAGTGCTGATAGAGAAGCCACAAAAGTTAATGAGGTTGCAGAGAGGGCACAGCAGCCAATAGCCTGCCCCACAAAGATAACTTGGTGGCTTTGAGCTAGGGCTTCACCTCTGCATGCCTCAGTTTGCTCATCTTTAAAATGGAAAAAAATAACAGTTTGTACAGTGTTTGAAGAGTGGTCTTCAAACCGTGATGCCTATACTCTAGTAGTAGACAACCTACCACCATACAAGAAGGAAATGTAACAACTTCCGGCCGGGTTCAGTGGCTCAGCCTATAATCTCAACACTTTGGGAGGCTGAGTCGAGTGGATTGCCTGAGCCCACGAGTTCGAGACCAGCCTGGGCAACTTGGCAAGAACCCATCTCTGCAATACTTAAAAAAATTAGCCGGGTGTGGTAGCACGTACCTGCAGTTCCGGCTACTTGGAAGGCTGAAGCAGAAGGATCGCCAGAGCTCAGTAGAGGCTGATACTGGGGGTGGCCGTGAGAGTGCCACTGCACTTCAGCCTGGGCAATGGAGTGAGACTCCAACTCAAAAAAAAAAAAAAGAACTTCCGTTTATGTTTATTTGTGTCCCTCCTTTAGTTTTTATTTTTTTATGCTTTGTAAATGTACATACTATTATATTATGGTGGTATGTTTACGTACTTTACATTAAATTAGCAAAGACAGTTTGTTGGTTCATGCTCAAATAGTTATTTGCTGATAGGAACTATTGGCCCAAGTCATAGCAAACACATAGTGAGTGCTCAGTAAATGTTAGCTATCATTAGCATAGTATTCATAATTGCCATAATATCACAACAACTAAGTTCAAAAGCATTAGCTATGCTTTGTGGGTTTTGTTGTCTGCGACATTAATGAGATTATTAGGCACACAAAAGCCAAAGACCAAAATGAATAGCACGCCAAATCAGCCCCCAAAATAGTGCTTCTTATTATTATCATTTAAAAGTACAGGACAGTATTAAGATCCAAGAGAGAAGAACGGATTTTAATTTCCATGTTCATAGTGCGTAAACTCTAGGAATCCTGAAAAATATTTGCTGTTGAACTTAACTCAGTTGTGCAGCACCAATTCGGTTTTCTTCTGTTTTTGAAAACCCCACTCATTTGAAGAACAGGATCCCTGGATTGTGGGAATGCCAAACATCTCTGGGTTCCTCAAAGTGGCCAGGGCCAAGATGTAGGGATCTAATCTGGGAATGGCCCTCTCCAGGCCGGCCAGCTTCCCTGCCATTCTTTGCAAGGACTGTGTGTATGGCACCAGACTTACTTTCCCAGAAGTGCTTCTGGGACCAAAGTCTGCACAAAGGGGCTGTTAAATGTGTTTCCCTCCCTTCTGGCTCAGTTGGCTGCTAAACCTCCGAGCACACACAGCTCGGAGTTCCTATCAACTTTTCCCAAAGGACCCCTGGGCTCCTGCAGGAGCCAGCCCTTCCCTGGAACAGGAAGCTCTATTTACACTGTCTTGGAGCCTGGTGCTCATCCATAAAAGGGAAAAGAGTCTTTTAGGAAAAGGGCAGGGTGCTTGGAAAAGCTTTAAAAGTGAAAGCTTTGCAACCAGTTTCTGTTGTTTTAAACTGTTGGTTGATACAGATTTTCAGAACATAAAAACACATGCTCTTGGGACTAGCCAAGCAGTACATCTGAAAAACTGACATGTCAATAAACAAAAATCATGGAGAGAATTTCATGGGAACCCTCTGGAGTGCACACCTAGATCAGTTAATTGTTTCTTTAGTCTTCTAGAACAAAATTCCAGACAGACATATCGGTTTGTACATGAATAATTCAATTGTACTTTAAATGAGGAAGAAAGGCTCTAGACTTTGGAATGCCAAAGTCGATGGAAGATTGCTTCCAATTTCCCATGCTGGTAGCTATCATGTAAATTCTATTCCAACAGCTGACAGTCACACTTGGTGAGTGATCTGAATCCCAAATGAGCCAAAGGTACACCAGAAAATTCATGTAATTTGAGTGGGAGAGGAGCTTTAAGAATCAGACCTCTTGGGGGATGCAATTATAATGGCCAATAACTATCTAAACATAATTTAAATTACTAGTAATAACTTTTATCATGTATTACTGATAATTACAAACTAGTATTGTGAATTGTTACAAGGCACTGGGTTAAGTGCTTTACACACACAAACTCATTTAATCCTCATGATAACCTTGTGAGTTAGCTACAGTCAGAATTTCCAATGTACAGATGACACAAAGAGATTAAGTAACTTGTCCAAAATTGTAGTAAATAATGAAGCCAGGATATAAATCCTGGGCATCTAGCCCCACAGATTGATGTCCTAACCATTATGTTTCACTGCCTCTTATACTCTGTGCCTAAATTTATGCTTAACACTTTTAATTTAAACAACATAAATAGTGCAGCATAGTTTCATGAACTAAAATAATCATCCAATGATTCACTAATTCAGCACTTGCTAACACCTAGGACCATATGTAGGTTAAATATAGAGATGTCAATTATTTAATTAATGTAGTGATGCCATTGGGACTGGCAAAGTAGGCCAGAGGCCCAGGCATTCTTTTTTGTTGTTGTTGTTTTGTTTTGTTTTGTTTTGTTTTTTGGGGTTTTTTTGAGTTGGAGTCTCACTCTGTTGCCCAGACTGGAGTGCAGTGGCCACTCCTGGCCACCGC
>NW_007245971.1:68297-96969 GCF_000164805.1 Carlito syrichta
CATTGTAGAGATGAGGTCTCGCCAAGTTGCCCAGGTGGGTCTCGAACCCGCGGGCTCAGGCAATTCACTCACCTCAACCTCCCAAAGTGCGGGATTACAGGCTGAGCCACCAAGCCTGGCTTAGCCCAGGCATTCTTAATCAGATCTCCCCATCTATCTAGCTCCATATTCCTCAGCCCCCAACACACCTCATTTCCATCCAGGCTTTTGCCCATGTGACATGAGAATCTCCGCCTGTTGCACCTGTTGATTTCACTGCCTGAGATGCACTTCCTCACCTCTCAACCGCTCCAGTTCACCTCTCAAAATCCAGCTTGGGCATCGCCTCTCCTGTAAAGCCTGTTCCGACCACAGAGAAGGTAACTTCACCTCCTCCCCTTGTGTTCCCTGGGCCCATCTTCCTGGGTTCCTGCTCATGGCACCTCACACTAGTATCACCATTGCCATCCTCGGGCCAGCCTGCAGGTCCTTGAGGACTGAACTGTGTCTTGTGGTGCTATGGACTCCCATGACTCAACCAGTGCCTCACCTAGAGGGTGCAGTCAGCAAATGTGCCATTGGCTTGTTGAAATGATGATGTAATCTTATTTGGGAAATCATTTTCTCAAACTCTGCCATCAAGGACTGCCTCAGGGAAAACACCTCAGGGGGCTGGAAAGTAGATTTTTTTGTTTGTTTTACCAATTAGGAAGTCATTGGTGAATTTAAGAAAAACCATACTAGAATAAGCTGTGAAAGGACTAGAAGGCAAAAAAAAACAAAAAAGAGTAATCTGATTGTACAGGGCAGCAACAAATAGGCCAATAGAGGAGGGATGCAAAGTTGAAGGATGGTTTTTGTTTATTGTTTATCTAGCTTGTGCTGCTATTGTTGAGATGACAGAGACCTTTGCATTTTTTTTTTTTTTTTTTTTTGAGTTGGAGTCTCACTCTGTCGCCCAGACTGGAGTGCAGCGGCCGCTCCCGGCCACCACAGCCTCGCCTGCTGGGCTCCAGCGATCCTTCCACCTCAGCCTTCGCAGTAGCCGGAATTACAGGCATGCGCTACCACGCCCGGCTGATTTTTTGATTTATTGTAGAGATGAGGTCTCACTGCTCAGGTGGGTCTCGAACCCGCAGGCTCAGGCAATCCACTCACCTCAGCCTCCCAAAGGCGCGGGATTTCAGGCTGAGCCGCTGAGCTCGGCTTGACCTTTGCATATTTAAGGGCTGAAGGGTAGAGAGGAAGAAGAGAAGACGAAGGGAGCCATTGATAGCTTAAGGTTTTGGAGAGAGTAGTAAGTCACTGCCTCCCTTCATCATTAGATTTCTCAATGTAGTTACTTGTGACTTTCTTGTTTCTTTACCTTTTAGTTCCTTCTCATGACATTGCCATATTGCTGGAATCACACTACTTCTCAGTATCTTAAGGTCCAGAGCAAGATTGGAAGTAAATCTTTTTTCAGAGGAAGAATGGCCACTCCACCATATCAAGAGGAAAGGAGAGAAAAACCTGGACAAATGCAGGTTGTGTTGCAGATTTGGTGGTCCCAAGGTTAGTGCGATGTTGGCTTATATTTCCATTTTTTGTGAAATAGGATACACAGTCAGTGAGGTGGAGGTAAGACATTTAAAGTCAAAGGAGATAGACAACGTTGGCCAACGTTTTTTTCAGAGGAGGACAGGACAGGAAGTGAACCAGAGAAGCACAGCAAGAGAGCCACCCAAACAGAGCACTGCGTGTGGTGGCCAATGGAGAGTTTATAGTGATCCCAACCTACCTGGCTGGGCCACACCTCGGTGCCTGGGTAAGATCAGACAGAGAATATAGACGGGTTCATCAGATTTCAAGTTTGCCAGGCATGTGCAGCAAAAACAGAACATGGGAGCGCAGCATGTTTGCAAGAAAGTGATGGGTGTGATGGGCCGCAGAATCTAACTTGAATACCTGGAAAATTAGTAGAGGCAGGGTCGTGATGAGGAAGAAAGTAGGGGGCAGTGGAAGTCACCCAGAAGCAGAGGAGAGCTGCGGAAGGAATATTCTAGCAAGAAGCTGCAGTGACAGAGTTGTGGTCAGTGAGGAGGATGTTGGAATCCGTGATTTTGGAGGTGGAGCAGTTTCAAGAGATAACATGGTTCAGACTTCACATTCTGCACCGTGAGAACGGGAAACTGTGGCCAAGCAGAGAGCAAGGTCATTGGGTCAAGGAGCTAAGAGGTCGCAGCATCGGATGTGTCCAGAATGAAAGCAAACGTGAGGATGAAGCTCTGAAGTTTTTCACAAACAGTGGTGGATGTCTAGGCGAGGCCTTAGTCAGACTGTCTGTCATTCCAACATTGAAATCCCTATTGTTTGATGTGCAACAGGAGATGGAGTAGGGTGTTTCTGAAATGCCTTATTTAACTTCCCAATTAGGGTGCAGAGACTTAAAATCGTATTTATGGATGCCATGCAAAGATAGTGAATCCTAATGTAAACTGTGACCTTTGGGTGATAATAATAGGTCAGTGTAGGTTCAGCAATTGTAACCAGTGGACCACTCTGGTAGGGGATGTTGATGACAGTCGAAGCTGAACACGTGCAGAGAAAAGGGAGACATGGGAAATCCCTGTACTTTCCACTCAATTTTGCTGTGATCCTAATGTTGCTCTAGAAAAATAAAGTCTTTTTTAAAAAGGTCTAGGAGGGAAACTGATAAATGAATTCTGTAAAGTTTCAGGATACAAAATCGACACACACAAATCAGTAGCACTGCCGTACACCAATAGCCACCCAGCTGAGGATCAAATCAAGAATTCAATTTCATTTACAAGAGCAGCCAAAAAGCTACCAGGAGTAGATTTAATCAAGGAGGTGAAAGACCTCTACAAGGAGAACTACAAAATTCTGATGAAAGAAATTTTAAAGGACACGAGCAAATGGAGAGATATCTCACACCCATGCATTGGAAGAAGCAACATTGTTAAAATGACCATTTTATCCAAAGTAGCCTACAGATTCAATGCAATCCCTATCAAACTACCAATGTCATTTTTCACAGAATTAGAAAAAGCATTCCTAAAATGTATATGGAACCAAAAAAGAGCCAGAATAACCAAAGCAATCTTAAACAAAAAGAACTAACCTGGAGGCATCATTTGCCTGACTTCAAATTATACTACAAGGCTGTAGTCACCCAAACAGCATGGTACGGGTACAAAAGCAGACACATGAACCAATGGAATAGAACAGAGAATCCAGAAATAAACCCAAACACCTACAACCAACTGATCTTTGAAAAAGAAGACAAAAACATACACTGGGGTAAGGGCATCTTCTTCAATAAATGGTGCTGGTAAAATTGGATCGCAGAAAAATGAAACTTGATCCTTATTCCTCCCCATACACAAAAACTAACTCAAAATGGCTTAAAAGCTTAAATGTCAGACCTCAGACCATAAAAATCCTACAAGGAAACCTAGGAAAAACTCTTACAGACGTTGATCTAGGTGAGGAAGGAATGACTGAAACCCCAAAAGCCAATGCAATAAAAACAAAAATAAATAAGTGGGACTTAATTAAACTAAACCCAGCAAAAGGAATAAACAAACAATGGGAGAAGATATTCACAAACTATGCATCTGACAAAGGACTAATATATAGAATCTACAAAGAACTCAAACAAATCAGCAAGAAAAAAGCAATGGCGCCATAAAGAAGGACAAGCGTGGACTTCGCAGCAACGTGGATGGATTTAGAGTCGATCCTACTCAGTGATCTATCACAGAAACAAAGAACAGAGTACCATATGTTCTCATTCATAATCGGACCCTGAACAATTATCATAATACTATAAGAAAGGGATTGGCAGTAGTGGAAAACCGCCAGGGGAGGGGGGTGGGATTGGCAGTTGAGGGATACTGCTAGGGGAGGGAGGGGCACACCTCATCAACAAGGGTACCTGCATAATCAATGTTTGTGTACCTAACCCTGAATTGTACCCCACATCTTTAAAATAAAAACAGGAAAAGAAAGAAGCAATGGCCCCATTAAAAAGAGGGCAAACAGCACGAACAGACATCTCTCAAAAGAAGATATACAAATGGCCAACAAACACATGAAAAGATGCTCAACATTGCTGATCATCAGGGAAATGCAAATTAAAACTACAATGAGATACTACATTATACTAGTCAGAATGACTATTATTAAAAAAATTTTAGGCCGGGCTCGGTGGCTCAGCCTGTAATCCCAGCCCTTTGGGCGGCCGAAATGAGTGGATTGTCTGAGCCCGCGGGTTCGAGACCTGCCAAGACAACTTGGTGAGACCTCATCTCTATAATAAATCAAAAATGAGCCAGGCGTGGTAGCGCACACCTGTCGTTCCGGCCACTTGGAAGGCTTAGGCGGAAGGATCGCCAGAGCCCAGCAGGTCGAGGCTGTGGTGGCCGGGAGCGGCCACTGCACTCTAGTCTGGAGTGCAGTGAGACTACAACTCAAATAAATAAATAAATAAATAAATAAAAAACAGCAGATTCTGGCATGGATGTAGAGAAGAGGGAACACTCATACACTGTTGGTGGGAGTGTAAATTAGTACAACCTCTATGGAAATTGGTATGGAAATTCCTCAAAGAACTAAAAGTAGATCTACCATTTGGTCCAGGAATCCCACTACCCAATGGAACAGAGGCTGTTACATTAAAAAAAAAAAAAAAAAAAAGACGCCTGAACTCACATGTTCATCGCAGCACAGCACAATTCACAATTGCAAAGATGTGGGATCAACCTAAATGCCCATCAACTGGTCAGTGGATAATGAAAATGTGGTATATTGCCTGAGCCCGTGGGTTCGAGACCCGCCTGGGCAACGTGGCGAGATCTCACCTCTACAATGAATCAAAAATCAGCCAGGCATAGTAACGCATGCCTGTAATTCCGGCTACTCGGAAGGCTGAGGCGGAAGGATCACCGGAGCCCAGCAGGTCGAGGCTGCAGTGGTCGGGAGTGGCCGCTGCACTCCAGTCTGGGCAACAGAGTGAGACTCCGACTCAATAAAAAAAAGAAAGAAAGAAAATGTGGTATAGAGACACTATAGAACACTATTCAGCCCTCAAAAAGAATGAAAGAATGTCTTTTGCAGCAACTTGGATGAAATTGGAGAACATCATCCTAGTGAACTAACTCAGAAACAGAAAACCAGATGCTGTGTGTTCTCACTTATATGTGGGAGCTAAATTAAGGATCTCCAAAGACCTAGAGAATGATATAAAGGACACTGGAGACTCAGAATGGGGAAAAGGAGAAGAACAGAGAGACGAAACATCACCCATTGGGTACAAGGCACACAGGTGTGGGTGGTGGGTACACTTAAAGCCCAGACTTCTTCACGACAATTCAATGCAACCACATCACCAAAAACTATCTGTACCCCATAAAGCTATTCAAATAAAGAAAAAAAAGGTCTAGAAGGAACAAATCTTTATAAAAAAAACCATCAGAGCAGCTGGTAGGCAGTTAGACCAAACAAAGTGCACACATTTCACGATCTCACCAGAAATCCACATGGTCTCCAACATTGTAGACAGAACAACCTGAAGGACTAAGGCAGCCGTGTTTCATTTACATGCCTCTTGCCCTAGCCCTGAGACAAACATGCAGGCCACAGCCCCGTGTGTCCCAGATTGTTAGAACATCCGCTCAGAAACGGTTGCTCTGGTTTCCCCAGCCAGAGATCCCCAGGCCATATTCCACTGGCCAGCTCACCTTCTGTTGCCAAGAGTGGCCCTGATGCGATCAGGGTCTTGAGGCAGCTTTTGGTCATCAAAGCAGAGTTAGAGAACTCTAAGCCTCCTTTCTCCTCCCGGATTCTCTGTCTTCCTGTGTTCTGTGAGAATAACGACGAGTGCTTATTGAGAACCTGGGATGTACCAGGTGCCGTTCGAATGCGTACTTGCATCCTTTTACGTAGTCCACACAACAGAACCTCCTCTCTGGGAGGTTCTCTTATCATCATCGTCCCTTTCAGGTGAAGAGTCTGAAACAGATAGTTAAGTAATTTTCTTAGGGCCACAGGGCTGGCAAGAGCTCGAGGTGGGCTTTGGCTTCAAAGGCTGCACTTCCAGCCTCCCCCAGTAAATGGGGTCGGGTCCTTCCTTGAGGGGACCTCGGTCCTGTCCTAGCCTCTCCTCCGCCAGCCCCTCACCATTGCTCACACCTGCCCCTCACCACAGTGTTGCCCACCCTCCCTGGGACATCACCCCTTGACTGTTCCTGGTCCCAATGCCTCCCCCGGGACCCCAGCTCCGTCTCCAATCTATCTTCCCTGCTCCACTGTCATCGGCCCCCAAGGCGGACCCTTCTCCTTACCCTCTTCACCTACTCAGTTTCCATCCTCACTTTTTGTCCACCCCTCCTCCATCCCCTCCAAGCTGTCCACACTGAACCGAATTATTTTGTAGCACCTTAAAGACAGCACGCGCTCAGGCCCCTCCGCGCCTTTGCCTCTGCCCTCTCTGCCTGGAGCACTTCTCCATCTGCCCCATTGTGCCAGCCCCTGCCCGGTGTTAAGAAGTCTCTTCATCCTCCAGATTCAGTTTCCTAGTCCCAGCTCAGAGTGTTCCCTGAGATGCCCCTAGTGCTTGGCACGCTGAAGTGTGACGCCCTGTTTAGGGATGTGTCTCCTCCTCATGACTATCAGGCTCTCGAGGACAGGGCAGTATCTTGTTGATCTCAGCATTCCTAGTGTCTAGCAGAACTACCTTCACGTAGGAACCAGGTGTGCAATAACTGTTGTTCAATTAAGTAGTGAAAACTGGGAGTAATATGAGACCAGATGATCCTTCAGGGTGTTCTTTTGTCCTGTGTTTGGAAGATAAACAAAGAGCTCATCAGCACCCAACAGAGAGGTGCCCCCCAAATCTATGGATTGTTTACCTGTTACGAGCCAAGTTCTAGACCAATACAGGGGATCTGGTTCCCCCTGAAATGTGAGCTGTCAGAGCAAGTGCCTGCCCTGCGTGTAGCCATATTTCTAAGTTAAGGAACTTGGTGCTTAATATGTTTGTTTTGTGAAATGAACAGATAAATAAAAGATCTCCAATCCTTACAACAACACTTCGAGGTTGATATTTCCCTCCCCATTGTACAGTCAACAAAACTGAAGTTCAAAGAGGTAAGGAAGAGCCCAAAACTGTAAGGCAGTTAGTAGGAAAGCCAAGATTCAACCCCTAACTTTGAAACTGAGACTTTTTCTACTGTGCTGTCTCTCTAAATCTTCTTAACTACGAGAACTGGTCAGTCACATCAAAGAGAAGAATACAATTTTTAAAAAAATTCACACAACTTGGGCAGAGTTTTCCTGTGTGTAATCAGAAAAGCCACCAGTTATGAATCTAGATTTGTCAAAGAAAAATTGGTGGTGGATTTAGCACCTGCAAGAGAGTGAGCCTTGGAAGTACAGGGAGAGGAGAGCCTCTCTGGCTGAAATGACATCGTTCTTTGGGGAGGCACATTACAGACAACAGAGACCACCCTCTCTTGACATATCCTGCCGTTAGGAGGCCGGCCTGGCTGGCTGAACTGCTCACTGGCAACTGCTCTGTTTTTAGCCATCATCAAAGACCACCAGAATGAAATCAGTTTTGTGGCTGGGCTCGGTGGCTTAGCCTATGATCCCAGCGCTTTGGGAGGTGGAGGCGGGTGGATTGCCTAAGCCCAATGGTTTGAGAACAGCCTGGGCAACTTGGTGAAACCTTATCACTACAATAGATTAAAAATTAGCCAGGCGTGGTAGCGCACACCTGTAGTTCCAGCTACTTGGAAGGCTGAGGCAGAAAGATCCCCAGAGTCCAGCAGGTCGAGGCTGCGGTGGCCAGGATCATGCTACTGCACTCCAGCCTAGGCAACAGAGTGAGACTTCAACTCAAAAGAAAAGAAATCAGTTTTGTTTCATGGTCGAACAAAGGAGGTTGGAGAAAAATCTTTCTTATTTTATATCACTTCAGTGACAACTCCTAGACAGATTTCCTATATGATGACATAGGCATTTCTCTCCCCCTTTTTACTTGAAAAAGTTGCAATTTCTTAGTAAAGATTACTCAGCCAGTCCTTACCATAATCCATGAAGACAGTATGTATTTTTAGTTTCGTCTTCACAGCAAGGAAACACACTCACAGAAGGAAAATGATTTCACTAAAGTCATCAGGTGACTCAGCCCCAGGACCCAGCAGGACAAATTGACCAGCCAAGTCTCAGTTATTAAACTCTGAGGCCCTGGTAACGGTCTGAGACAAAGAAAAGCAGTCTTACGCTATCGTCTGAAAATAATTTTAATGTCAAGTTTTGTTGTACATTCATCTCTGTTCACCAGTCATCAGACGGTAGCATTCTTTACCATGGCAAAGCTCCGCACAGTGTCATTGTAAGGATGACACGAGATAATTGGCGTGAAGTCCTGAGCACATTGCATAGGATATAGTATCTGCTCAATTAAAAATGCCCTTCTTCTGCATGCGTGAAAGTTCTGCGTCATTTCCCATTTCTCCCGTAGCTGATAAAATGAGCGCTATGCCTGCTCATCTCCTGATATCTGCAAAGGTGCAAATAAAACCATGCACAGCCAGGCCACTGCACTGTTTCTACTGGCTGACTTTGGCTTCCTAAACATGAACAAGATAAATCGGGCTCATTTGTTTTATAGCATGCTCTCAAATAGTGTTGGGTGGTTATAAAAGTAGCACATATTTTCTATTTTTTAAAAATCTGAAAAATACAAATGAGAAAACAAAAATCACCCATAATTCTAAACAACTTTTTACAAAATTTTGTGATTTCACAGGCCCCAAATAGATACCTAATTATTTTGTTTAAACTTAAATTTTTTTTTCAGTTTTTATGGTGGCTATAAGTCAAGTTGTGAATAGTTTGTTCAATGCTTTCGTTTATGTATCTGAGTTGATATCTGTTCTGTTGATTTTTCAGTCTAAAGTTAAAGAAAAGACAGATCTGGGGGCTTGAAATGTTTCTCCTGACCGAGTGGATAGCTCCATGCAGGGCCAATTGCTACACTAAAAGAATGTGTCCTAAACCCTCAAAAATCAGAATACGGCATCCAAATCAAACTCTCATGTATTAGGAATAAGAAGTCATGCTTCAAAAAAAGAAAACCACAGCTTGTTACTTTGTAAATCTTCTTGCAATATTGTATACTTTCTGTCTAATTAAACTATGAAATCTTTTTATCTAGATCAGGAAATGTGATTTGATTAAAGTGAGAGATTTTCAAATAATTTATCTCAGGTAAATAAAAGAATGAAGTGTGCCCTTGAACTCTTAAGATGACAGCTTGATACTTCGGTTCAGTAGAAGATTAGCTAAGCACTTGTTTATGGAAACCCTTTCTGACAAGTTAATATTGTGGCACTTCCTTCATTTTGCCAGAGTCTCGCACAGAGAAGTTAAATGACTTCTCCAAGGTCAAATAGCTCCCAAATTAGAAAACTCAGCTTTTAAAACAGGCTAGCATTAGTCAGTTCCCTGAAAGCACTAATTCGACTCTGCTCAGTTCAACAAGTGTTTATGGAAACCGTCGGGTGCCAGACACTGTGTTGGGCTTTGAGGTTATAGAGATGCCAGAGAGACTGTCCTCAGGGGGCATTGTCTGGTGGTGAGTCACAGTCAGCCAGCGACGTCTCCAGAATGTGGATCGCACAGGACACAAAGGCACCGAACGCAGTTAAGGAAGGCTTCCGGCAGACGAACCTGCCTCCACACAGTCACAAAAATAGGAGTCACTTGAATAAGGACAGAGTTAGTTGAATAAGACGGTTATCCAGATAATCTGGGAGTGAAATATGAACATTTCCTAAGTCCAAGTTTCCAAACTTTCCTTTGCCAGGCAGACAAAAGTCTAATGTACAAAACGGATAAAATGTGCAGCTTCTCCTCTTGGAGAGGAAGAAGGACAGAAGCCCTGGCCTCTCCTCTTCTGCATCCTTCCCGTCACTGACAAAGGACAAAGCTACCCTCGTGATCCTACCAGGGTAGTGGGTACTGACTGGAAGTGGGGCTCCATGTGGGACTGGCAAAGCCTTGTTTCTTGATCTGGGTGCTGGTTACACAGGGGGCTTCAATCCCATAAAATCCATCAAGCTGCACCTTGGAGCCATTATGAACGTGAAATGAGTCAGACACAGAGGATAGAATCTGTACGATTCTACTAACATGAGGTGCCTGGAGTAGTCAGATTCACAGAGACAGAAGGTAGAATGGTGGTTGCCAGCGACTAGGGAAGGAGGAATGAAGGATTCGTGTTGGGAAGGTGAAAACGTTCTGAGACTTCAGTCTGGAAAACTGCAGAAAGTAGCAGTTGCACGAGAATGTGAGTATAGTTAATGCCACTGAACTGTGCGTCCCAAAATAGTTAAAACGATAAAATTTGTGTTATAAATAGTTTACTCCGCTTAAAAAAATTAATCAAGCGGCATATTTATGATTTGTATATTTCTCTCCTTTAAAAGTTATCCAAAAAAATCCTAGTTTTAAACTGCACACTCTGGAAACTTTTGAAGCATAGTGTTTTTCCATTAGTCTACTCTATGAAGGACTCGGGGATAGTTCCGGCTTTTTCATCTCCCCTTCAAAATCAAACAAACCAAGGTTTGACAGCCCCCCGGCTCCCCCTTACTGCTATTTCCTGAAATTGGTCTGCGGCTATTCGTGCTTCTGTTTAGTCTTGTCTCTTCCCGAATGGTCTGTGCTGGCAGGCACTCTCTCCAGGGAAGAAGAGATTCAGGTCTCACCCGGCTTCCTCTGTTCTCTGCAAGGGAACCCCAGGGTTAAGCGATGATCAGGTGACATCTAGGCCAGGCTTTCGCGATTCCATGATTATCAGGAAATCTTCTTCAACTGAATGATTGTTTTTAAACTTCTTGGCAGCAGAAATAATCCTCCTGAATGAAATTACTCATTTGGGCATAAGAATCAAGGGAAAATATTAGAAGATATTTACTTAAGATATTACTGCTGGTTTATCATTCTAATTGACTTGAGAAAACATCAGACAGCCAATTCCACCTGAAAAGAAAAATCACTAGCTCTTGATCAATTTGAGTTTTGGTGAATGTTCATAATTATGCAACAATTACTCATTAATGAAAATTATTTTTTAGATAAAACTTAGATTTGGTGCAATATGATCTGAAATAGCACTATCTAAACAGATTTTAATTTGGGGAGTTGTGTGTGGGGACTCCTACTTTTCTTTGATGACAAACAATAAGAAAATAATAAGTATAAGCTAAAACCCTATTTATTTAAATGTGGACTTGACCATCTCTTAATTGTAAAAGTTGAAAAATAGCCAACAAGTTAAAAATTCAGACTTTAAAGGTGAATTCCCTGTATTTGGTAAAATATTTCTGTGGGTTTGTATCTTAATGTTTATGATATTTAAAAAATATTTGCAGTATTAAAATAGTAGCATGTATGTGTTCTAATTACTGATACTAAAGTGAACCCATAGACTATTTCTCTGTCAATTTTTGTCATGAAACCATAGAAAATTATTCAGACTTATAAGACTATGTACTAAACTACATTTTACGTGGCATGTCAATTTACACTTCTTTATTTTTAAGTTCACTTTGACAATGCATTGAAAAAGCGTACATTGATTCTGCATTTAACTTAATGCACTTAAATGATCTCTAAAAATTTTGAAGGTTTGGCCGGGCACAGTGGCTCAGGCCTATAATCTCAGCACTTTGGGAGGCCAAGGTGAGAGGATTGCCTGAGTTCACGGTTTCAAGACCAGCCTGGCTAACTTGGCGAGAACTCATCTCAGCAATAAATTAATTTTTAAAAAATTAGCCAGGTGTGGTGGTACATGTCTGTAGTTCCAGCTACCTGGAGGGCTGAGACAGGAGGATTACCTGAGCACAGCAGGTTGAGGCTGTGGTGGCCAGGATTGTGCCACCGCACTCCAACCTGGGCGACAGAGTGAGACTTCAACTCAAGAAAAAAAAAAGCTTTTGTTTTTGAAGGTTTATCCAAATCGTTTTTGACTGCATCGAAAACTGATTTATTTTCTCCTGACTTTATTGGATGCATTAATAATGATACAGTAATCATCCTATAACACTCACTGAGCAACTTTCTTTTCCAAGCACTATTCCTGCACCTTACGTGTTTAATCCTCCCAGGAGTGCTGTGAGATAGTTCTCGTATTACCCCTAACTTACATATGAGGCTACTGAAACACAGAGGCGTTAAATAACACAGAGCTAATATGCGGCAAAGCTAAATGCTGAACAGCTCTAACCCAAGTCTCTCCTTAATTTCATAACCACATAAGAAGTACATGCCACCAGCAGAAGTCAGATACCTGCAGTGTCCTTCAAAGTAGGACATTTTCAGTCTTAGTCAATGCAGAATCTGCTCCGTGCAGTGTGTTGTTTCCACATCTGGCCAATGCCACATCTGCAGTCGTGTTGGTATAAAGCCTGTGAAACCACTGGACAGTCACAGGCTTGGGAACAGGATCAGAACCTCTCCTCTCCGTACCCCACATCTCTCCATTCGAGGTACTTCCATGGTCAAGCTTCCACCAGCTACACAGACAGCCTGGTTCCGCCCAGAGAGTTCAGACAAGAAAATCTGGTGCAAACTGAAGTCTACCGTTTTCAATAAAGGCTTAGGTGAGAGGACCGCCTAAGCCCAGGGGTTTGAGACCAGCCTGGGCAATTTTGTGAGACCTCGCATCTACAATAAATAAAAAAATTAACTGTGCATGGTGGCACGCACCTGTAGTTCAGTTTCTTGGAAGACTGAGACAGGAGGCACACCTAAGCCCAGTAGATCAAGGCTGCCACTGCACTCCAGCCTAGGTGACAGAATGAGATTCCAACTCAAAAAACAAAACAAAAAACCTTTGAGGCTGAACTTTAATCTTTCCCCACTTCAGAGAAGTAGAATTTAGACAGGACATCTCAGGATTTCCTGACTTTACCTTTTTCTTGAAGGAGAATGCTCCATGGGATAGCTAAAAGGGCCAACTATCTTTAACCTCTTGAACTTTCTTGGCTTTTGAAAGCTTACAGGAGGGAAATATCCACAGACTCTAACACTTGGTTTATTTTCAGAGCCTACCCTAATATCACCATCTACATCTGTGGAAAATTCTGGAAAACAGCTAAAGTTAGAACGACTGAGATAGCGTCTGCCTCCCGGGTTTCTGGTGAGCAGTCCATGGTCTAATGAGTATATATGTAAAGCTGAGTACAGGGCTACAGTAAACATTCTGTGAGAGAACTTGTCTGTTAATACACATCTACGAAAAACATTTAATGTAAAGAATACATTATAAAGCTCTCCCTATCAGAAAGGTTCTCACTTTATTAGTGGATTGTTGTTTGCTTATTTTACTCTGCAGGCTCTCACATGAGAAGCCCAACTGAAAAAAACTAGTCTATTCACATTTCAGAGATCTCACAATTCAAATTGAAGCTTCTCTTTTGACTCAAACTCTAGTCTGGGGGAGGAAAAAAGAAATCCCATTTGCCATTAAAAGTTTCTTTCTTACCTAATTACTGTAATAATTGGTTTAAGTATAACTTTCATGAGATACCTAGTAACAGGCTATTTGGTAAATTTCGCTCTGCTAAAAATGTCAAACAGAAACACCACAGTGGTCTCAGTCATGTAATCTTTGCCTTGAAAGTGGAGTTAATTTTGAAAACTTTATAAAGTTATACTGTATTATGTGTGTAGTGCAGAAAGAAACCATTAAGTTTTAAAAGATTAGAGAGTTGAGTGGAACTATATGAGAAAATACTAAAGGAATTGACATTAACAGCAAGACTAAGTGAAGACTGGTGCCCAAGAATGGAAATGGAATTTATCCTACTTATACAGGATTTAGAGGGGTTAAAGAATTTGCAAACAGTTTATAGTAAAAAATTCTAGAACTTTATGTTAATTGATAGCAAAAAGTTTATGTTGCAGATTTATTATATGCTCCATACTAAGCATAGTAGAAATCACCAATGATGTTACACCGCCATCTAAGACTGTACAAAGGAACCATACACATATTACATAAAGTTCTTCATCTCTTTTTATTCGTATGGTGGTCTGCAGAGCTCTTGATACACAAGTGCATATAATTGCCACAATTTCTTTACTGCGTTACAAATAATACAACAACCCCAGCAGCTTACCTGTCCTCCATAGGCTGCCATGGCTTGACAGTCAATAAAGGCACATCTTAAAAACGCAGCAAGTCACAATTCCATGCCCATCTGAGTAGCTACAAGTAAAATGTCAAATGAGTCCAAGCCTTAGCAAAGATGTTTCACACTGAGATTGTTAGTATATTGCTGGTAAGAAAAGAAAAAGAATAATAATTTAATCATATCTAATAAACCTGAAGATGTGTATTCTCCAAGGTTCACGTATTCTATCCCTAGGTGCAGGCATACTTCACTGTCTTGCTCTCTGCTTTATTGTGCTTTGCAGATACTGTGTTTTTTACAAACCAAAGATTTGTGGCAACCTTGTGTCAAATAAGTGTATTGGTACCATTTTTCCAACAGCTTGTGTTCATTTTGTATCTCTGTGTCATATTTTGGTAATTTTTGCAAAATTTAAGAACATTTCATTATTATTACATCTGTTATGGTGATATGTGATCAGCAATCTTGGATGTTACTATTGTAATTGTCTTGGGGTGCCACAAACAGCACCCACATAAGACAGAAAACTTAATCAAAAAATATTATGTATGGTCTGACTGCTCTATAGACAAGCCATTTCCCTGTCTCTCTCCCTCTCCTCAGACCTCCCTAATTCCCTGGAACACAGCAATATTAAAATCAGGCCAGTTAATAACCCTACAATGGCCTCTACAAGTTCAAGTGAAACAAAGAGTTGCATGTCTGTCACTTTAAGTTGAAAGCTAGAAATAATCATGCTTAGTGAGGAAGGCATGCTGAATAGGCCTCTTGTACCAGTTAGCCAAGTTGTGAATACAAAGGAAATGTTCTTGAAGAAAATTAAAAGTGCTAGTCTAGTGAACACATGAATGATAAGAAAGTGAAACAACCTATTGCTGGAGAAAGTTTTAGTAGTCGGGATAGAAGATCAAACCAGCCACAATAATATTCCCTTAAGCCAAAGCCTCATCCCTAGCACGATGCCCTGCCTCTTCAGTTCTCTGAAGTGCTGAGGAAGCTTCAGAAGAAAAGTTTGAAGCTAGAGAGGTCGGTTTATGAAGTTTAAGAAGCCATCTCATTACATGAAAGTGCAAGATGAAGCACCAAGTGCTGATGTAGACGCTGCAGCAAGTTATCCAGAAGATCTAGCTAAGATCATTGATGAAGGTGGCTACACTAAACATATGATTTTCAAAGTAGACGAAGTAGCCTTATACTGGAAGAAGATGCCAAGTGGAACTTTTATAGCTAGAGAGGAGTAGTCAATGCCTGGCTTCAAAGCCTCAGTGGATAGGCTAACTCTTTTGGTAGGGACTAATGCAGCTGGCGACTTTAAGTTGAATTGAATGTTCATTTAACCTTCCAAAATCCTAGAGTCCTTAAGAATTAGGCTGAATCTACTCTGTCTGTGTTTGTCGATGAAACAACAAAGCCTAAATGACAGCATATTTATTTACAGCATGGTTTACATATTTCAAGTCCACTGTTGAGACTGACTGCTCAGAAAAAAAAGATGCCTTTCAAAATATTACTGTTGGTTGTCAATGTATGTGGTCACCCAAGAGCCCTGAGAGAGATGTGCAAAGAAATTAATATTTTCATGCCTGCTAACATAGTATCCATTCTGCAGCACACAGATCAAGGAGTCATGTCTACTTTCAAGACTTATTACTTGAGAAATACATTTTATAAGTCTACAGCTACATAGTGATTTTTCTGATAGATCTGGGCAAAGTAAATCGAAAACTTTCTGGAAAGGACTTACCATTCTAGATGTCATTAAGAATATTCATGACTCATTGGGAGATATCAAAATATCAACATTAACATGAATTTGGAAGAAATTGATTCCAAGTCTTACAGACAGCTTTGAGGGATTCAAGATTTCATAGGAGGACATAACTGCAGATGTGGCAGAAATAGCAAGCGAACTGAAATTAGAAGTGGAGCCTGAAGATATAACTAAATTGCTGTAATCTCCTGGCAAAATTATAATAGATGAAGAGTTGCTTCTTATGGATGAGCAAAGGAAAGTGGTTTCTTGAGATGAAATCTGTTCCTGGGGAAGATGCTGTGAACATTGTTGAAATGACAACAAAGCATTGAGACTATTACATCAAACTTAGTTGATAAAACAGCCACAGGTTTTCAAAGGACTGACTTCAATTTTGAAAGAAGTTCTGCTGTGGGTAGAGTGCTATCAAGCAGCATTGCATGCTTCAGAGAACTTATTCATGAAAGGAAGAGTCGATCGATGTGGCAAACTTCATTATGTTCTTATTTTAAGAAATCTCCACAGCCACCCCAGCTTCCAGCAGCTACCACCCTGATCAGTGAGCGGCCATCAATATCAAGGAAGACACCCTTCACGAACGAAAAGATTATAACTTTTTGAAGGCTCAGATGATCATTAGCACTTTTTAGCAATAAAGTATTTTCATATTAATGTATGCATATTGTTTTTTAGACATAATACTATTGCACTTTTCTAGGCTACAATACAGTCTAAACATAACTTTTATATGCACTGGGAAATCGAAACATTTGTGTAACTTGCTTTATTGTGTCATTGGCTTTATTGTGGTGGTCTGGAACCCAACCCACAATATCTCTGAGGTTTGCCTTGTATATTTACCCAACAGATACTTGAAAATGTGCCCCTGGAGGCATGGATAAGAACACTCATAGTGGTATTGTTAGTCGTAGCCAGATACTGGCAACAACCCAAATTTTCACTGACAGGAGAATGGATCAATAAATCAATCCACAATAGTCATAATATTGAGTACTATACAGAGGTGGAAAGGGGTTAAAAGTAATGTACTCATATTTCAGGTTTCTACTTAGATAATGCTTAAAGTTTATTAATTTTAAAAAGTTCCAGAACGTTTTTATACTACCAAAAAAGTGAAAAGATAGCCTGCAAATGTGAAAAAAATATTTGCAAATCATATCTCTAATAAGGGACATAGATCTAAAATACATGATGCATATAAAATACTTATATCTAAAATACATATATCTAAAATACTTCAAAAATTAAAAGATAAATAATTATGTTTTTAGATGGACAAAGGATCTGAATAGACATTTCTCCAAAGAGGATATACAAATAGCCAACAAGCACATAAAAAGATACTCAGTATCTTTAGCATTATGGAAATGCAAATCAAAGTCATCATGAGATACCACTTCATACCAACTAGAATGACTATACACTCAAAAGGACAGGTGATAACAAGTGTCGGAGAGGATTTGGGCAAATCCTCAAACACTGATGGTGAGACTATAAAATGAGCGAGCTGCTTTGGAAAACAGGCTAGCAGCTTCTCAAAAAGTTAAACATAGAGCTCCTACAATGACCTAGTAATTCATCTTTTAGGTATATAGTCCCCAAAATTGAAGCACATGTTCACCACAAACTCGTACACAAATATTAATAGCAGCATCACTTACAAGGGGGTACCCCAAAAGCCAGAATTATCCTTGAAGGGCTGGCTCCTTGTAGAACATGCTTCCCCCTGTAGGTAAGTGTTCTAGGAGCCCATCGACTTCAGTGTACCAGCTAGAGTTGTGTGTCACAATCTGTGGAAGAAACGTCCTGAGTTGTGGCAAACAGGTGTCTTGTTCTTCCACCATGACAATGCACCTGCCCACACCTCATTGAGTGATCAACAGTTTTTGACTGAAAATGACATGATCTCCTTTCCCCACCCTCCCTATTTATTCCGTCTCAACTGGAGTGACTTTTTTTGTTGTTGCTTCCCTGGATGAAAAAAGTCCCTAGAGGGAAACATTTTGCCAATGTGGAAGAGATGAAACAAGAAAACAGCAGAAGTACTACAATGCATCAAAATTGTTGAGTTCACAAACCTTTTGAGCAGTGGCAAAAAGCATCTAGCTAGGTGTATTGCATCTAGATAGGTCTAAATAGATATATTATGTCTAGATAGGTGTGTTGCGGGAGATTGAAGTTTAAACATGCAAGAATAAATATCCAATTTTTTAAATAAATAAATTCTGCGTTTTTTGTGCTGCTCCTTGTATAATAACCAAAAAGTAGAAACAAGCCAAATAGTCATCAGTGGATTTTTTTCAATGGATGAAAAAAATCAATAAAATATGATATCTCCATACTCTGGAATGTTATTTGGCAATGAAAAAGGAATGAATATCAATACATGCTACAACATGGATGAGCTATACGAAATACCACGTTAAGTGAAAGAAGCCAGACACAAAAAAGTCACAAATTATATGATTCCACTAAGGCGAAATGACCAGACTAGGCAACTCTCAAAGACAGAAAGCAGAGTCAGCATCGTCTAGGTCTGGGAGTTGGGGCGGGGGAAGGTATTCACTGGTACAGGTATTTTGGGGGGGGCAGGTGGGGGGTGGTAGTGATGAAAATGTTCTAAAACTGATTGCGGTGATGGTTGTGCAACTCTCCACACATATTAAAAACGACTAAATTTTACATTTTAAGGAAATGAGTTGCTTGGTGTGTAAACTATATCTTTTCTTTTTTTTTTGAGTTGGAGTCTCACTCCGTCGCCCAGACTGGAGGGCAGTGGCCACTCCCGGCCCCCGCAGCCTCGACCCGCTGGGCTCCGGTGATCCTTCCGCCTCAGCCTTCCGAGTAGCCGGAATTACAGGCACGCACTACCACGCCCGACTGATTTTTTGATTTATTGTAGAGATGAGGTCTCGCTGCCCAGGCGGGTCTCGAACCCGCGGGCTCAGGCAATCCACTCACCTCAGCCTCCCAAAGGCGCGGGATTACAGGCTGAGCCACCGAGCCCGGCTGTAAACTATATCTTATTAAACTTATCAAAATGGTGTGGACATTATCACTGATTCTTAGATTTTAAAACATGCAAAGCAATAATTAATACTTCATATAAAAATGCATGTTTGGAAACATGCAGTCAAGGATGATACCTGAAATACTGAAAAACTTGTACTGACACTGTGGCCTTTACACAGCAAGCACTGAGAGCTTGAAGAACATCCATCCTGCAAGCAGGGGAAAGACAGAGTTCAGACAGTTCTCAACTCTATGCAAGGAGGGAGGGTAGGGACCGGAGAGGACACCCAGTGGGCATCGGTTGTTTCTTTAGAAGAAAAAATAAATATCACAAAGTGTTCAGATTTAATAAAAGTTAGTTGTGAGTACAAGAACATTTATAGTAGTATCCTCTATATTTTTCTGTATGCTTGGAATATATCATAGTCTGAAAAAATTATATACTTCAGAGCCCCAATCTCTTTTTTATATTTTAAAGATGTGGAGTGCAACTCAAGATAGCCCCAATCTCTTAAAGGCCTCCAGCCAAGGCTGTTTGCTGCAGAGAGCTGGTCATTAAACATTTGCCAGGTCACTCCTGAATCCAGCCAAAAAAGCCCACCCGTTACTGTAAGAGCAAGGACCAGATGGGATCATCCTGCAAAATTAGGTGGAAGCAAATCTATTTAGGCACATTCGAGGCAAAACAAGAGCCACGTTTTTGGAGCCATTGTTATCCAGTTCTACTTGGAAATTGGGTTTGCACCGTAATAGCAGGGATTTCCATGAAGCAAAAAGCAGAGGATTTTGCCGAGAGAGCCCCCACTTCTTCCTGACGCCAGCCAGCCTGTTCTAACCCAGTTCAAGGAGCACATACTGTAGCAAAGTCCATATTCCTGGTGAATGGGGGTTTGCCAAAAACTTTCTGACCTGGAAGCAGAAGGTTTAAGAGCATTTCTGGTAGCTGTTGGATTAAGCCCCCGACTTTTGGAAGCACACTTTCTGGCATAAGCTTGCAGTTTGAAAGTCTCAGATTTTGAACAACCTAATTGAAATATTCCAAAACCAAGAATATCAAACCAATTATTTTTCCAAAAAAAGAATCTTTTTTTCTGTTTCTCCTTTCCTTTTCGACACCTTGGTAGTACCAGTATTTAGCAGCATCGACATTTTTAATAATTTAGTCCAGTGACTGTGTTTGAGAGTACAAAAATATTTGAAACCAAATTCAGCCAAAATATATTGAAAGTAGTCACTAGAGATTCAAAGCAAGCTTTCTCTGTCAGGTTCACCCAAATTTTCCTCTTGTATTTCAGTCTCCTTGTTTTCCTTACACACACACACACACACACACACACACACACACACACACACACACAACTTCATGCTTTCCCAGGGATTCAAAACTAGGAAAGAGAATCAGAAGTTAGGCCAATAAGAATAAATTACGGATGTGTAATACCAACATTAATTGAATTTAAAGAGCGACCCTGCACTAAGAAGATTCAGGTATTCGCCTGCCTTACATAAACTGCCCTGAGAGTTGATCTCTTTCCCCGTGTGACTCATGATCCGTGCGGGTCTTTCCAGAGGGGACACAAATACAATGGATTATGGCATTGCAGTGTCTGCAGTTCCCAAGGAAGAAGTGCCTTTAGACATTTATACGCCAAGCCTGGCGACAGAGCGCGGGCGAGTGTGTCCGAGAGCGCTTGGAAATCGGACAGTTTGTGCCGCAATGCAAGAACAGGAAGCACTGCGCATTTCTGCAGCCGTGGTTGGCTTGAGATAATACCATTGTATACCCAGGCCAGCGACCGCTCCCACTGCTGAGAGCCCGGGGCCTGGCGTCTGGCTCCTTGGCTGCAGGCCAGGCTGAGGTCCTGCCGTCTGAAGGCAGGGTGTGTGTCCCCTCCCAGGCGGTCCACACACACAGTGCCGGCCACACCTCACCTTCCAGAGGAAATCTGGCCAGAAAGCCAGACTTCATGACTTCTCCCTTTATGAGCTTTCCCCACCCCCAGCCCCTGCCCAGCTTTTGTTTTCTACTTGGGTGCGTGGTGGCGTTCACACTGTGCTCACAGTGGCACTTAAAGTCCCAGCGACAAAGGAGCCGATGACAAGGCTATTGCAAAGATACGGTATCTCCCCGAGCCCGGCTGCCTCTGCGGTCAGCGCTGGGCCTGGATCTTCCGAGAGGTCGCAGCTCTCATCACTCTCCAGGCCGTCCTGCTCACAGAGTAGGCAAGAGCACTTACCAAGGACTATTCTAGACATATTTAGCAGCAATATTGTTTGATTTTAACTGGACATTGTTCTAAACACACAAAAGAGTTCAAGGATGTGGCTTGGGTTTTGTTCTTCTCCGCCCTCCTTCCCCCCCCTCCCCAAAGCTGTCAGGTTTCTCTGGGAAAATGAGATGAAAATGTTTGGGGACATTTCCACAATAAAACACTCTAAAATATTTTTTTTAAGATTTCCTTTCCAGCCATGTCAAGATTTTAACTCAAATCAGCAGAAGTCAGGAAATTCCAAATTTATGTTGACACTTGCCCCTTAAAATTCTCAGCAGATGATAAACAGTGTAAAAGTTCTGTTTCTATTCAAACGTTCCCCATATAACACCAGGTGTCCCCTCCCAGGCGGTCCACACACACAGTGCCGGCCACACCAGTGCCAAGGTGCTTCAGGGAGAGAAAGAATGATCCTTTTGGCTGGGAGGTATGGGCTGCAGGGTCCCCACCAGCACAGGGAATTCCCTTTTCTTGTCTTTGAACATTTATTATTCAAACAAAATCGAGAAAACAAAAGAAGTAAATATAATCGTTCAAGAGAAATAATTTTTCTAAATGATTTTTTAGTAAGGAAGGTAAAATAATCATTTCAGGTAGGTTGGTGTCTTGATTTCACGTTTACAAATGGAAAAGAGTTATATTTAAAAACAGAAGCCACCCAAAAAGTGGCATGGTTCTCAAAGTGGAAATGAGTTCATGTGCCAAATGGACGTTGACACTTCCCTTAAAACCCTCACCAGATGATAAGCTATGTAAAAACTCTGTTTCTATTCACATAATTCCAACACCGGGTGCTCTATGGCTCTGGCAGCTGCCATGTGATGAGCAAACATACTTGGACAAGTCTAAGACCCAGTTTCCTCATCTTTTTCCATCTCTCGTAACTCACGAGGCAGATGATGGGATGCTATCTCCCTCATGGGCTGTGAGAGATGGAATGAGATCATGCCTGCTAGCCTAAGAAAGTGTTTCTAGAAACTTCTCTATAAAGATTGAAAATAACAATCATCCCGAGAATTCAGTATTTGTGGTGTTCAGGAAAATAAGCCCAGCCAGCATGAGCTTCAGAAAATGTATTTCAACAGGCTTTAGATGCGAGCAGAAAGAACCCTATGGCAAGAAAATCTTAGGGATTGAGTTTTACGAGGAAAATGGCATGTACTTTTTTTTTTTTTGAGTTGGAGTCTCACTCCATTGCCCAGACTGGAGTACAGTGGCCGCTCCCGGCCACCACAGCCTCGACCCGCTGGGCTCCGGCGATCCTTCCGCCTCCACCTTCCGAGTAGCTGGAATTACAGGCAGGCGCTACCACGCCCCGCTGATTTTTTGATTTATTGTAGAGATGAGGTCTCGCTGCCCAGGCGGGTCTCGAACCCGCGGGCTCAGGCAATCCATTCACCTCAGCCTCCCAAAGGCGCGGGATGACAGGCTGAGCCACCCAGCCCGGCAGCATGTACTTTGATTAGCTATTTCTAGGGCCCCAGAAATTATACCGACAGAGAAAGACAGTGACAAAAGAAAAATCAATGTACTCTGTCCAGGGCCTGAGAAACCCATCAGACACCAGATAAATAAAGAAAAGAAGAAGAAATAGCATGCGGTTTCCAAGTCATAATCAAAAAACCAAAACACAAAAACAGCTGGATCTTGTAGGAGATGTAGGCTGCAGCAGGAAAAAGGTCTGTAGGTTCTAGAAGACTGGGGAAACAGCAGGCCAAGGAAGAGGGCAGCAGACGCCTGGGACAAGACAGAATCTCCTTTCTCCTCATCCAGCTTTGTAAAAGCGGATGAGCTGGGATCAGTTAGCCTGAGGCCTGGGACCACGATGAAGGGAAGCCAAACTCCAACAGCAGCGAGGAGAATGTTGAGACCACATGACTACAACTGATGCCTCGGATGACCCAGGGAAATTAAGTCATTTTTAAAAGACTGTGTCTATGATAAGGAAGTTTTAAGAGGACTAAAAAAGGCTAATACGTTGTCTTTCATGTTAAAATAGAAAAAAAAAAGACAGTTCTGGATGTTAAATGGATAGGTCAGCTGAATTCTCCTATCTGTGAGGATATTATATTTAAAAGTCACCTATCCATACACAACCAAGAAGACTGTGGGAAGAGGAAACCATTCCAGACCAATTTTATTTCCGTCTATGATAGACAGTGAGGCCGTGTCATAAAGGCAGAACAATGGATGTAAAATCTGAGGAAATGTGCACGCCACCTGCTCCCAGGGCTGGATTGGCACATGGGAGGCGGGGTGGACCTCCCCCTCAGCTTTCTGATGCCCAGACCTTCTCTCTGTCCACCTGCCCATAGGGAAGGGCAAAACTGAATAATAGTATTACATTATTCGATGAAGTTATTTAAGTGAAAATGTCGTGTATAATTCCGCATGCATGCCAGCTGCGTTTATAATCATTAATGACATCTATGGAGCACTTTCCACATGTAAGACAGTGTTCACAGTACAGACTTACAAAGACAACAAGAGATGGAATATTTATGTGCCTCCCTGTAGTCCTAGTTACTCTGGAGACTGAGGTGGGAGGATCTCTTGAGACCAGGAGCTTGAAAACCAGCCTAGGCAACATAGTAAAACTCCGTCTCGAAAAGAAGAGAGAAAGAAAGAAATAATAAAAACAGTAAGGTGGTTCTTCAAAAAGCTAAACAGAGTTGCCATATAGTCCAGCAATTTCATTAGTGGGTATATACAAAATATATCAAAGCAGGGACTTAAAGAGGTATTATTTGTATACTCACGTTCATAGCAGCCTTGTTCAAATTAGCCAAAAGGTAGAAGCAACCCAAGTGAGTAGCCATCAACAGATGGAGAAACAAAATGTGGTATGTACATAGAATGGAATATTCTTCAGTCTTAAAAAGGAACAGATACTGGCACATGCTAGAACATGGATAAGCTTTGAAGACATTACGCTAAGTGAAATAAGCCAGTCACCACAGGACAAATACTGCATTATTCCACTTACAGGAGGTGCCTAAAGTAGTCAAATTCATAGAGACAGAAAATGGAATGGTAGTTCCTATGACCTGGGATAAGGGCCATAGCAACTGGGGAGTTATTGTTCAAAAGGAAAAGAATTCATTTAAGATGATGGAAAGAATTTTGGAGATGGTTGGTAGTAATGGTTGCACAGTGGTGTGAGTGTACTAAATGCCACTTAATCGCACACATAAAAATGGTTAAAATGGTAAATCTTATGTATATTTAATCACGACAGATAGATAGATAGATAGATAGATAGATAAAATATAAGCTGGTTACATAAAATCTGGAATAATAAAGTCACTTCAAGACTCCTTTTTCCCTTAGTAGTATTTTGGGTTTGCTGGTTCAATTTCATCATCTGTAAAGTGGAAATAATAATGTCTACTTCATGAATTAGTTATAAGGATTAAATGACCTAATGAATATAAAAATACAGAGCCAAAAACAATTGGCTCAGAGTAAATACCCAACAAATGTTAATAGTTATTTAATTTTCATCTGCAAAAACAAACACGTAGGCCAGGCACAGTGGCTCACGCCTATACTCCTAGCACTTTGGGAGGCCAAGGTGAAAGGGTAGCTTGAGCCCATGGGTTCAAGACTAGCCTGGGCAACTTGGCGAGACCTCATCTCTACAATAAATCAAAAAACTAGCCAAGCGTGAAGGCATGTGCCTGTAGTTCCAGCTACTTGGAAGGCTGAGATGGAAGGATCACCTGAGCCCAGCAGGTTGACACTTGGGTTTCCATGAGCATGCCACTGCACTCCAACCTGGGTGCTAGAGTGAGACTCCAACTCAAAAAAATAAAATAAATAAATGAATAAATAAGAATCAAGGGCTAAGTTTCAAGTTTCAAAGCTGAAGAGAAAGACCACTAGCCGCTGATACCACAATCTAGATGAGGTTCATTCATTCCCATCTGAAAACCTGTTCTGGCTGGCAAATACACTGGATGGCGGGCATGGGGGGTGGGGGGCGTGGCTGTGATGGAAGGGGACACAGTCGTCATTAAATAAAGAAACTGAAGAGACAGAGAGACACAAAAACTCCACAATACCAAGTAAAAAAAAGGGAATGAATCTGAAGAACTCTCAGTATCGTACTCAGGGTGAATTTCATCACTTGGGTAAGGCAGTCTTCACTGAGTGACCAGCTGCTCTTGCAAACCCCCACATACCTTCACCTTCCCGATCTCAGCCCAGATAGCAGTGGCTCCAAACCACCCACCAGAAACAAAAGAGCTCGCCTCAGTCCCTCTCTTTCCTCAGCCCCCTATCCAATCCACCAGCTAGCTTCTTTGCTTCTGTCTGCTGCAGCACACCCCAGCCGCGTCGTCTTCTGCCTCTCCACCACCAGCAGCGTCTCTGCCTGGATAGCCGAGAGGCCTTGACTGTGTCATCCGCATCCACCCTACCATCATAGCCCATTCTCCACACACAAGTCAGAGTAATTTTTTTCCCATCTTTTGAATATGGTTAAATAGGCGTAACAGAAAGGGGACTATTTTCACCATTTTTAAGTGTACAGTTCAGTGATATTAAGTATATTCACATTGTTGTGGAACCAGGACCCCTATCCATCTCCAGATCTTTTTTTTTTTTTTTTTTTTTTTTTTTGAGTTGGAGTCTCACTCTGTTGCCCAGACTGGAGTACAGTGGCCGCTCCCGGCCACCGCAGCCTCGACCTGCTGGGCTCCGGCGATCCTTCCGCCTCAGCCTTCCAAGTAGCCGGATTTACAGGCATGCACTACCACGCCCGGCTGATTTTTTGATTTATTGTAGAGATGAGGTCTCGCTGCCCAGGCGGGTCTCGAACCCACGGGCTCAGGCGATCCACTCACCTCAGCCTCCCAAAGGTGCGGGATGACAGGCTGAGCCACCGAGCCTGGCTTCCAGATCTTTTTTTAAAATCTATTTTTAATTTTTATGTATACATAATACAAATTTGTGGACTACTTGTGAAGTTTTGATACTCGCATATGATACATAATGACCAAATCTGAGTAATTGAGTCACCCATCACCTCAAATATTTATCTTTTTCTGCATTGAGAACATTCCAGATCTTCTCTTCTACTTGTTCTGAAACACACAATAAGTTATTGTTACATAACTTTTTTTATCTTCCCAAACTGAAACTCTGTATTCATTAAACACTCCCCCTCTCCCCTCCTCTAAGTGCTTGGCAACCACCACTTACGTTCTGTCTCTATGAACGTGACTACTCTAGATAGCTCATGTGAGTGGAATCACACAGTATTGTGTTTTTTTGTGTGACTGGCATATTTCACCTAGGATAGTGTTCTCAAGTTTCATTCATGATGTGGCATGTGACAAAATTTACTTCCCTTTTAAGGCTGAATAATATTTATTGTACATCATATCACATTTTGTTTAGAATAATGATTTGTAAACATAAAAAATAGCTGATAGCATAATGAACATTTACTGTGTACCTATATTAATTCACTGAATTCTTAAAACCGCCCTAGCAAGTTACCACTCTCTTTTGGCAGACAAAGAAACCAAGGCTCAGAAAACTTAAGAAAACTGCCCAAGATGGAGCATCTTATAAACAACAGAGCCAAGATTCCCACCTGGGCAAGCGACTCAGACTTACTTTTTAAAAAAAAATTATTATAGAGATGTGGGGTACAAGTGAGGGTTAACTGCACAAGTAGGGTGCATGCAGGTGAAATTTGGGCTTCTGGCTGGGCTCGGTGGCTCAGCCTCTAACCCCAGCACTTTGGGAGGCCAAGGTGAGTGGATTGCCTGAGCCCACGGGTTCAAGACCAGCCCCGGCAACTTGGGGAGACCTCATCTCTACAATAAATCAAAAATTAGCCAGGTGTGGTAGCGCGCACCTATAGTTCCCGCTACTTGGAAGGCTGAGGTGGGAGGATTGTAGTTCCTATGACCTGGGATAAGGGCCATAGCAACTGGGGAGTTATTGTTCAAAAGGAAAAGAATTCATTTAAGATGATGGAAAGAATTTTGGAGATGGTTGGTAGTAATGGTTGCACAGTGGTGTGAGTGTACTAAATGCCACTTAATCGCACACATAAAAATGGTTAAAATGGTAAATCTTATGTATATTTAATCACGATAGATAGATAGATAGATAGATAGATAGATAGATAGATAGATAGATAAAATATCAGTCTGAGCAAAGTAGTGAATGTGTCTCTATCAAGAAATTTTTCTTAAACATTAGCTGGATGTGGTAGCGTGGACCTATCATCCCAGTTACACAGAAGGCTGAGGCAGGAGGATTACTTGAACCCAGTAGATTGAAGCTGCAGTGAGCTGTGATCATGCCACTGCACTTTAGCCCAGGCAACAGAGTGAAACCTTGATAATAATAATAAATAAAATTTTTGTAAAAACATAGATTCCAGCCGGGCTCGGTGGCTCAGCCTGTAATCCCGTGCCTTTGGGAGGCTGAGGTGAGTGGAATGCCTGAGCCCACGGGTTCGAGACCCACCTGGGCAGTGAGACCTCATCTCTACAATAAATCAAAAAATCAGCCGGGCGTGGTAGCGCATGTCTGTAAATCTGGCTACTCGGAAGGCTGAGGCGGAAGGATCGCCGGAGCCCAGCAGGTCGAGGCTGCGGTGGCCAGGAGCGGCCACTGCACTCCAGTCTGGGAGACAGAGTGAGACTCCAACTCAAAAAAAACCAAAAAACAAAAACCCATAGATTCCATGATTTGCTTAGACTACAAAAGCAATACATGAAGCTGTATGCCATTGTTTACCTTTCTTTTATTATTTTTAAAAAATCATTATAGGTACACAATAGAATTGTGAATGAATGGATTAAGTAGAACTGTCCAGTAATAGAGTGGGCTGTCTCAGAGGTTACAAATAGGAGAACTATAATTGTAATAAACACCATATCAGGGCCGGGTTTGGTGGCTCAGCCTGTAATTCCAGCACTTTGAGAGGCAGAGGTGAGTGGATTGCCTGAGCCTGTGGGTTTGAGACTAGCTCAGGCAACTTGGTGAGACCTTGTCTCTACAAGAAAAAATAAAAAAGTAGCCGGGTGTGATAGCACATGACTATAGTTCTGGCTGCTTGGATGGCTGAGGTGGACGGATCACTGGAGCCCAACAGGTCAACACTGGGGTGGCCGTGAGCATGTCACTGCACTCTAGACTGGGCAACAGAGTGAGACTCCAACTCAAAAACAAACAAACAAACAAACAAAAAACCATATCGGGAATAGTAACCATTTTCCAAATAAGCTTCATAAATTTTAAAAAGATATTCTTGGCTTTATTTAAACTATATAATTTATTCTCCTTGATTAATCTGTCTCAGGAAAACAAATGAGTTTACAATTGAAAATCTACTGTACCGAGCCGGGCTCGGTGGCTCAGCCTGTAATCCCGCACCTTTGGGAGGCTGAAGTGAG
>NW_007245971.1:97359-125620 GCF_000164805.1 Carlito syrichta
TCTGGGTGACAGAGTGAGACTCCAACTCAAAAAAAAAAAAAAAGAAAATCCACTGTACCGTTCAACTCATAAACACATCTCAAGACTCCTGCTGGCCAGATAATCAACAGTTTCAGTGTCAAACTAAAGGTGAAAGTAATAGATTATAACTCACTCAACAGGATAAGAATTCATATATCCATGTAAGCAACAGGCAGGCAGGCAGGGAGGGAAGAAAAGGGAAGGGAGGGAGGAAGGGAGGCAAGAAGAAAAAAGAAAAGGGAGAAGGGAAAGCTCTCTCATAGGTAGAAAATTAACCAATATAGAAGAAAAGGAAAAGCGGTTTTAAAAACATCATTTCAGGTCAGACTTGGTGGCTCAGCCTGTCATCCTAGTACTTTCAAAGACTGAGGCAAGTGGATTGCCTGAACCCGTGGGTTCAACACCAGCCCGGGCAACTTGGTGAGACCTCATTTTACAATAAATCAAAAATTAACTGGGTGTGGTAGCGCGTGCCAGTAGTTCCAGCTACTTGGAAGGCTGAGGCAGAAGACTCACTGGAGCCCAGCAGGTCGACACTGGGGTGGCTGTGAGTGTGCCACTGCACTCCAGCCTGAGCGACAGAGACTCTGCCTCAAAAAAATTGAAAATGTAAAACACACTTTGTAATTAGAGTAAAAACGATGCAAGAATAATAAATAAATCTAAATCTGGGGGCAGCAGGGAGTTTACGGAAAAACAAGATAGTCTGAAAGTATCTTCCAACAAAATGGTTAGTAATTAAGAAAAAAAAATAGTAACTACACAGTTAAAAAAAAACAACTAAGTGATCAAAATTGACATCACCCATACAGGGAAATGATTGGGCAACGTGTACTTCCAAGTGGAATGTCCTCAATTATTTATGTAGGCTTCTTGCCAAAAATATACAACCTAAAGCTCACCTTGAACAAACATCGGAGAAATCCAAATGAAAAGACACTCTATAAAATAACTGACCGTGTTTTCAAAAAAATTGATGATAAATGACTAAGGATTTGCTCCAAATTTTAGAAGACCCGTGACATAACAGCTAAATGAAATAAATAATCCTAGACTGGATTCCATACCAGAAACAAAATTACTATAAAGGATACCATGAGAATAATTTAAAATTTTGAGTATTGTATCGATTTTTAATTTCCTGAGTTTGATAGCTAAGCTGTGAATAAGAGAATAATCCTACTTTTAGGAAATACACACAGATGGACATGATATGGACAACTGACATTCAAATGCTTCAGAAAATATATATATAAACACACACTGATACGGTGAACGTACCAAAATGTTAAACATTTGGTGAATTTGGGTTAAAAGATATACAACAGTTCTTTGTACTACTACTACACTTAGACTTTTTCTGTAAAGCTTGACATTACAATTTTTTTTAAGCTTAAAAAAACAAAGCTTACATATCAGAAAAACACACCCATCCATGGATTCTCAAAAGCAACCAAATCAAATTACTGTCAGAGAAATAGCCACTGGAATAACTAAAGCGATAGGTATTCAGAGCACAGATAACCACACGATACAGAAATGAATCTTTATTCACTGAACAATCATTCAACCAAGAATAGCTGAGCTCCACTGGAAATCGGGCACTTCTCTGATGCTGGGGACATGGTCATGAAGAAGAGAGAAAGGCCGTGCCCACCCGAGCTGACTACTGAGACAAGCACAAGGCTGTAAGGTCCAAAATGGGAGACGTGAATTGAGATGATGATGTCTGCCATCCAAGACGAAGCAGAGACGGTACGGGGAATTCTGCAGGGGCTAGGCCCTCGGGAAGGCCCCTGGAAGGCACTGCCATCTGAGCCAATCCTGTTAGTGAAAAGGACCAGCAATGGCAACATCCCTTGGGTGAGCGCCCAGCCTGAGGTGTGGCAAGTGCAGTGTCGCTGGTCAGGATCAGCCCGGGGGTGCTAGAGGAACAGGCAGAATTGACTAATTAATGTATTGATTAATTAACAGAAGAGACCTAAAGAAAATACCTAGTCTGGTCACATTATTAAATAAGAGGGCAAACCTGCCCAGGGGGTTCTGGATTACTGACCTAGGTCACCTAAGTTGCTAATGAGAGAAGAACAAGCTCAAAATTCTTTTGGGAGGCAGGACGTGATCTTACTTCAGCATCTTCCAAAACCAATCTCTCTTTGTTTCTTGCGTCAGTTTCCCCAAGGACATCTTCCTTGTGAGGCTTCCAATTCTTAACACACAACAGTAAGCCACCACCCAAATCTCATCTGGAGTGCAGATCAAACAAGAATCAAACAAGCAAGTGATACACGCTGTATTGACTAACCTAACCACATCAGGCTAGTTCTAAAGGGCACCTTCTACTGCCCGGTGACGTGGTCTAATGGTGTGAGAGTAAATTCATCATATGCTCATTGGGCAAGCAGGATTCCCAATCCCAAGCATTGTTCATTAGTGATCTAGAGTTGTCCGACAACTGGGAGGAGCCAACCTTCAGCAGGATTTAGGAGCAGTAGGATACAAAGTGACCATATCATGAATGTCACTGTCTTCAAAGGTCTACTGATCCTAGTATCTATGTGAATTGTTTTATGACACAAGTGGAGTTAGCAACTGGGCTTGAGGTTGATGGAAAACACTCTAAAGCAAATAACACTTAGATTTCTTGCTTATCGTGATGAAGATTAGTACTTGCAGATAGACCCCTGACTCCTGTTTTTTTCATGGTGGAGTTAAATAGACACTGGAGCAATAGAGAAAAGAGAACTTTCATTTCTCCCATGTTAGATTAGGTTAGTTTGTTGCAATTTAAAATGTGGACAAACAGAGCTTCCATGTCATTTAAAAAAAAATTATTTTTATTTTTATTTTTTTGAGTTGGAGTCTCTCTCTGTCATCCAGACTGGAGTGCTCCTGGCCATCGCAGCCTCGACCTGCTGGGCTCCGGTGATCCTTCTGCTTCAGCCTTCCAAGTAGCTGGAACTACAGGTGTGCGCTATCATGCCCGGCTAATTTTTGATTTATTGTAGAGACGAGGTCTCGCCAAGTTGTCAGGGTGGGTCTCAAACCTGCAGGCTCAGGCAATCCACTCACCTCGGCCTTCCAAAGTGCTGGGATGACAGGCTGAGCCACCGAGCCCAGCTCCACATCATTTTTTATATCAAATTTTCCCCCAAAATGGTTTATGTTGTATTAATGATTGAGACATTTTTAAAAAGTCAGATGTACAAATGAAAACGATGAAGAGAAATTGAGAAAATGTGTATTTGCTTCTCAGCAAATCTATGTGCTTCTCATTGGTCACTAAGAGCACGTGATGGCCACCTTGGTTCATTTTGTTAATGACATCTGAGCCTTATGCAAAGGGACACCTTCCATATAATTTAGTTAGGTATACTGAGCTGCTTGTGGATATTATTTCCTGTACCCAAGGTTGTAACTAGGATGCAAGCAAGTAATGCACATTGCCGTACTATACTGGGTGTATAGCAGGTTTGGCTACACACAGACACACCTGCTCCCTGCTTCCATGCTGGAGCCCGTGAGGACAAGAAGAGAGAGAGCTCCTCCGTGATCAGGAAGTAGACTGGGCAGGGTCTGGGGACTGTCTTGCAGGGCCTGTAAAGGGAAGGGGACTAAAAGCTATTATTCTGAGACCAGAGAAACGTGCTTTCTCCTCCCTCACTGGAAAAAGAGAACAGAAGGCAGAGAAGGGAAGTAACAGGTGGTAAAGGGGCCCAGATCGCAAGCACATCATGCCTACTTACCACACAGCACCACTACAATGACATGAGG
The DNA here is from genome assembly GCF_000164805.1 of Carlito syrichta. Lineage (NCBI taxonomy): Eukaryota > Metazoa > Chordata > Mammalia > Primates > Tarsiidae > Carlito > Carlito syrichta. The sequence continues at coordinate 101,155 of NW_007245971.1, forward strand.
CGTGAGGATTTACGTTTATTATTCAACTAAACTCTCTCTGCACTTTTATGCCTTCTCTGCCTGTGGAATATATTGCTTAGTCATGTGTTCCCAGCTCTAAAAACTAGAGAGAACTTAAGAGATATGCATGAAAACATCGCCTCTCGGTTGAGAGGAGTGACTTACACCTGTAATCCCAGCACTTTGGGAGGCCAAGGCGGGAGGATCGCTTTAACCCAAGAGTTTGAGACCAGCCCAGCCTGGGCAACATAGTAAAATCTCATCTCTACAAAAAATAAAAAAAATTAGCCTGGTGAAGTGGTACATGCCTGCAATCTCAGCTACTCAGGAGACTGAGATGGGAGGGTCACTAGAGTCCAGGAGATAGAGGCTACAGTGAACCAGGATTGTGCCACTGCACTCCAGCCTGGGCAACAGAGTGAGATGCTTTCTAAAAAACAAAAACAAAAAACCTTCCCTTATTTGATCAGTGAGAGTATAAACCACTTCTGCCTTTATCTGTGAGCACCCAGCAATCTGAACTATATTGTCAAGGCGCCTTGATTGATTCCAACGTATGGTTTCTGTCACTTCTTGGGATTAGCATTTGCACTAAGGATTCTTTTTTTTTTTGAGTTGGAGTCTCACTCCGTCGCCCAGACTGGAGTGCAGTGGCCACTCCCAGTGACCGTAGCCTAGACCTGCTGGGCTCCGGCAATCCTTCCGCCTCAGCCTTTCAAGTAGCTGGAACTACAGCACTACCACGCCCAGCTAATTTTTTATTTATTGTAGAGATGAGGTCTCGCCAAGTTGCCCAGGTGGGTCTCGAACCCGCAGGCTCAGACAATCCACTCACCTCGGCCTCCCAAAGGGCTGGGATTACAGGCTGAGCCACCGAGCCCAGCCTGCACTAAGGATTCTTTAGTTCAGGGATCAGTTCCCATGGAAGGCCTGAAAGAAAGTGAACTCAAAGTTCAAGTGAGCTACCCTTACTCTTCAGAGCAATATAATTCAGTGTGCAAAGGTCAGTCTACATGAATTCAAATCCTGGCACTGCCACACACTAGCTGACGGACTTGGGCAAGCAATTTGATTTCTCTGTGCCTTGGTCTCCTCATCACAAACTGGGCTTCTTAGGATTGTTGACAGGATTAAATGAAACATTATACATGAATGCCTTATACAGTACCTTGCACATAATATCCCTTCTGTTTATGTTAGCCACTATTAGGATTAAACACATTGCATGATATAAAAAGATGGCAACATTCTAGTGTGCATTCATTTATTAATTCTGCACACCTTCAGTCTGCACCTCATATACGCCCTGATGATACAGAAGCCAGAGACACCAAATCTGTTCTCAGGGACCTTAGAGTCTTGTATGGGGAACGGACAAAGCACAGGAACGAGCAACATTTAAGTAGCATGGCGGCCATGTCCAAGAAGCCACAAGGTCAGTACAACTGAAGCTCAGAGTTAGGACAGTACAGTTCCAGGTGTGGAAGGGCCTGAAACTTACGTAACTTGAGAAGTCATCTTCTTTTTACAAAAGGATCCAAAACATGGGGCCGACCATTAGGTGCTGGACTTTGGAAGGAAATGTAGGCTGGACTCGGTGGCTCAGCCTGTAATCCCAGCACTTTGGGAGGCCGAGGTGAGTGGATTGCCTGAGCCCCCGGGTTCGAGACCCACCTGGGCAACTTGGCGAGACCTCATCTCTACAATAAATCAAAAATTAGCCAGGCATGGTAGCGCGCGCCTGTAGTTCCAGCTACTTGGAAGGCTGAGGCGGAAGGATCCCCGGAGCCCAGCAGGTCGAGGCTGTGGTGGCCGGGAGCGGCCACTGCACTCCAGTCTGGGTGACAGAGTGAGACTCCAACTCAAAAAAAAAAGGAAGGAAATGTAAAGCAAGGGACACTAAAATTTCAGTCGCAGAAGCTTCACAGCAAATCTGCCTCTGATTGAGGGAGGACAGTGATTGAGATTTGACTGCAGAGAAGCAGCCACTGTTTGCACGGGGCGCAGAATCAAGGCTTTTGTCTACCACACCAGGGATATGGGTAGACACCTACAGGTAACCTAGTGACTCTCAGAAGTGTTTGCATGGATGCATGAATGGGGGTAAGAAGAGAGTAGAATCTTGTCACATCCAGCTGAGAAATTCATGCCTGCTTTACTTTTTTATTTTATTTTATTTTATTTTTTTGAGTTGAAGTCTCACTCTGTAACCCCGACTGGAGCGCAGTGGCATGCTCCCAGCCACCACAGCCTCAACCTGCTGGGCTCAGGCGATCCTTCCACCTCAGCCTTCCAAAGAGCTGGAACTACAGGCATGCGCTACCACACCCGGCTAATTTTTTATTTATTGTAGAGATGAGGTCTCGAACCCGTGGGCTCAGCCAATCCACTCGCCTCGGCCTCCCAAAAGTGCTGGAATTACAGACTGAGCCACTGAGCCCGGCTTCCATACCTGTTTTAAGGCATTCATTTAGAGCTGGAAAGAGAGAATATATATGAAATATTAACAAAGGATTACCAGAATGTCATGACGTGACCTTGTTTTTAAAGGTTAGTTATTGAGTTAGTTGCAAGGGGGATGGGTTAAGCCAAGGCCACTTGACCTTTTGAATTTCGTCGGACCCTTCTGTGAATGTGGATAAGTAATGACTTTTTTCTGGCATTCTTTCTCTTAGTTTCATGAAACTCCCTTGACCCTCTCTGCTCTAGTTCAACAATGAAATCGATGGCATCGCCGCAACTTAAGGGGGAGAAAAAGGAGTCCCACAGGCCCTCTTGGTTTCTTTTCTCAGAGGAAATTGATTTGGGTGTTGTTTTAGTCGATGCCTAAAAGCACTGTGGTTTCTATAACAGATGAAGCCTCAGCAGTGTAGGCCACAAATGAAAGGCCCAGGAAGCATACACTTTTTACCTAAAACGCCAACCCGGCTGCACAGCAAACAATCCATCTCTCCCAAAGAGAAGCTTAGAAAGATAAGAGTTCTGCTTCACCTACACCCATGCATGGACCTGGGAGTAAAAGTTTTCCATCTTAAACTCCAAGGACAGGTGTAAACAGAAGCTCAGCACTTCCTGGGAGGCTGATGACAAAGAAGAACTCATCGGGCGCCTTTCATCTCTGACCCTTTACCTTCAGGTCTATTCTGGGGCAGGGGAGGGTGACAGGGCTGCTGTCCTTTGCGCCCAAGGAAGTGACAGGCAGCCTGCTGATCAATAACCTCTGTGGTAATGTCTTCGGAACTTGGAAGAGGGGCCAGAAGATGAAGCAGAAATCGATACTCAGGTCTGGCGAGGAAAAACGTGATCATTATATTAATTTTGTTTCCAAAAAAAAGGGGAACAACAACAAAGACAAACTGAGTACCTTTGTGTTCCTGGAGAAATGAATGTGCTTTCTAAGGAAGCCTGAATTGGAAGGCTGATTTTAGTTAACTTAAGGGCCAAGACTCGAGATGCTGCAGAGTTTCTGGGTTTTTGGTGTCCTCTGTGATGTTCACAGGGTTTCATTATTTGATATACTTCCAAGCATCACTATTTGGACGATAACTTGTAGCAGAAAAACTTAAAAGGGAAGAATTTCTGACAATAACACTGAGGCTTTCTGAATGAGCAATTCAGTAGATAAATGGGAAAGTTTAGGAGAAATCAACAAAGCAATTCAGAGCATGGAGGGATTGATTTATGGGAAAGATGGTTCCTTTGATGTGTGGCTAGGCTAATCAGTGATTGTTTTTCTGCTCTTCGACATGTAAAGGATTAAAATGAGTAACCCACAAATGTCTGAAATAAATAATTTTACAAGAGAGAGAGGAATTTCTTTTAAATTGGCCAATGGAGTTGTAACTCAAAAAGTAACTCAGAAAATATTTCTGCCTCATTCTTATATTCTCCTGTCCACTCCCTTTTATTGCTTCTTATATTGATCATACGTTCACTGGCACTTTGTTAGTTTAAAAGAGGAAAAATATGACTGGGTTCGGCGGCTCAACCTGGAATGCCAGCACTTAGAGAGGCCGAGGCCAGTGGATTGCCTGAGCCGGCAGGTTCGAGACCAGTCTGGGCAAATTGGTGAGATCTTGTCTCCACAATAAATTTTTAAAATAAATTAGCCCAGCATGGTAGAGGGTGCCTGTAGTTCTGGCTACTTGGAAGGCTGAGGTGGAAGGATCGCTGAAGCCCAGCATGTCAACACTGGGGTGGCCCGAGTGTGCCACTGCACTACAGCCTGGGCGATGGAGTGCGACTCCAACTCAAAAAAAAAAAAAGATACTTTTGGGGCCCCTCCCACTGTGGGAGCTTTGCTCTCAATAAATCCTGCTTTTCCAAAAAAAAAAAAAAAAAAAAAAAGAGGAAAAATATTACAATTTAACTTAATAGAAAAACCTTTGAAATGTGATAACAATTACCTTTAAGAAAAAATAAAACCCCATGAAATATTTCAAATTATATCACCACATATGTTGTGTCATCATTTCTTATGGAAATGTTTGAAATGTTTTAAAACCTATTTCCTAGCCGGGCTCCGTGGCTCAGCCTGTAATTCCGCGCTTTGGGAGACCGAGGTGAGTGAATTGCCTGACCCCGCGGGTTCGAGACCTGCTTGGGCAACTTGGCGAGACCTCATCTCTACAATAAATAAAAAAATTAGCCGGGCGTGGTAGCGCATGTCTGTAATTCCGGCTACTTGGAAGGCTGAGGGGGAAGGATCGCCAGAGCCCAGCGGGTCGAGGCTGTGGTGGCCAGGACTGGCCACTGCACTCCAGTCTTGGTGACAGAGTGAGACTCCAACTCAAAACAAACAAACAAACAAAAAAACAAAAAACCTATTTTCCTGTTGAACTTAGAAATTTTAAAAATTCCCTCTTCTAATGTGTACAAGATTACATTAAGTGTTTTTTTTAGCAAAAAAAAAAAGTTTTTAGAAATGTAGATGTCTTTCGGTTGTCTGAGTCAAACAGCACAATGACTACTTAGCTCTTGATTTTTTGAAATGATGACCAGCCGAGGTTGCGCTCAGGCCCTCACACCTGTCCCCTCCGGGAGGCAGCGCTGAGCAGCAGGGATTTCCTGAGGGCCCTGAGGTGTGTTCTGGGACTGTCACCCACATGGTCATGGCTCCTCTTCTTACTCTCCATGTGTTTCCCAGGCCGAGGGGGCTTTTACCAGTGTACATCAGACCATGCCCTTTGCCCACTGGACCATGTGTCTTGCCCTCTAAGTGGCTTCTCAAATACTTGGGATAAAACCCAAAATTCCTCACCAGCCCCAACAAAACTCGCCCTCTGGTCCTGCCCACTGCCCTGACTTCACCTCCTATCACGTCCCCGTCACCATTTGCCTCCCCTCCTGCCCCTCCCTCCACTGGCTCGCTCGCCCATGCTCACCAAGTCCAGTCCCACCTCCAGGTCTTGGCTGTTCCCTCTGCCTGGATCGCTCTTCTCGTAGGTCTGGGCGGGGTAGACACCTCCCCTTCGTTCACATCTTGTTCTGCTCTTGCCTTCTCAGAGGGGCTGCCCCGCTCAAGCTACAGCAAACAGCACATACCCCCATCACACTTCTTGGGTCTTTTTTTCCCCAGAGAATGTTGCAGTCTCTTGAATCATATTGCTCACTCACGCATGCATTTATGGTTTGTCTTCCCTGTTGGCTAGTACTCTCTGTGAGAAAGGGGCCGTCTTTTTTGCTGCAAGGCCCCCAGTGTCGGGGGCAGTGCTGGCACAGGGTAGGTGCCTGATATGTTTTCAATGAAAGAAGGAAGAGAGAGAGGGAAGGAGACAGAAGGAGGGAAAGGTGGAGGAAAAGAAGGGAGGAGAGTAAAGAAAGAAGGGAGGAAGGAAGAGAAAGAAGAAGAAAGAGCAATGCACCATGCCAACACCATGGGGCTCCAGAGGCGGCCATAAATACATACTTTGAGGTTCTGAAGGGGAGAAGCAGTGTCTTTTTTATTATCATAATTATGTGCTTCTTGTGTCTAGCACATAATTATGCCTTCAAAAATGTTTAAAAGAGGCAGAAACTTAATAGATGAGCTTAAGTTTATGATCTGGTTGAAGATGACCCCAAAAAGGTAACAGTGCAATAATCATTATACACCATGGTCCTGTGATTGTTATTTTCAAATACAGGGTGGTATGAATCCTCACAACAAATCAATGTGTGATATGATTACTGTTAGTTCCACTTTACGGTATGGAGCTGAAGCACGATCCACAAGGGATTTATTTGTCCCAGGTCAAATAATTGACCTGTGAGTGGCAGGGCTGGGAATAATACTCACTGCCCTCTAGCTCCAGACTCCATGTTCATAGCCACTAGCAGTCCACATCACTGACCAGGTGAGAATTCTACTTGTATTGGGACACGAAAGTACAGAAGGCATAGGGTGTGAAGATTCAGCCCCTAGACAGTGGGTGGCCAGCACAGCCATGGGGAGAGTTCAGGAAAGACAGGGAGACGTCTCATACCAAGTTCCAGCACTCTAGGGTGAATGTGTCCAGTGCAGCCTTACCTGAACTTTCTGTTTTCTGTGTGCCCAAAACTGTTGAGAAGAGTAGATATGAGGAGTCTATAATACTAAGTGATCTGTCACAGGAACAAAGAACTGGGAACCACATGTTCTCACTCATAAGCAGACCTTGAACATTTATCAAAATACAATAAAAAAGGAATTGGCTGTAGTGGGAAACTGCCAGGGGAGGGAGGGGCACCCCTCATCAACAAGGGTCCCTGCATAATGAACATTTGTATACCTAACCCTGAATTGTACTCCATGTCTTTAAAATTAAAAATTAAAAACAAAAACAACAAAAAAGAAAAAGCTGAAAGATGAAGTAAGAAAGGTTGGTTGGGCCCCACCCATTGAGAGGCAAAGATTTGGGATATATAGTAAGGTAGAACAATCACTCGAAATTTTAGGTACATTATTGAAGTGGTGTGAAATGGATCTGAAAGAGAAAAATCTTAAGACAAAGGGACAAATCAGAATATTAAGGGACTGCTGTGTAATTAGAGTAATAAAGTAAGGATAAAATAGGAATTAATAAGATGTTTTATAAGATTAACAAGCTATTAAAAACGTCTATCAATGGGTGAATGGATTAAACAAAATGTGGAGTAAATAAACAATGGAGTATTATATAGCCTCAAAAAGGGTGAGCATTCTGACGCATGCTATATGGTGGATGAAACTTGAGGACATTATGCTAAGTGAAATAAGGCAGTCACAAAAGGAAAAAAACACTGTATGATTCCATCCCCATGAGGTACCTAGAGTAGTCAAATTCACAGGGACAGAAAGCAGAAAGGTGGTTATAAGGGGCTGCAGAGAGGGAGGAATGGGGAGTTATTATTTAACGGTTACAGAGTTTCCGTTTTGTAAGATGAGAAGAGTTCTGGAGAGGGATGGTGGTGGTGGCCGCACATTCTGAATGTACTTAATGCCACTGAATTGTACACTTAAAAATGGTTAGAATGGTAAATCTCACGTATTCTACCATAATAAAGAAGAATGAACATATAAATGAATACACTATCAGCTATGGGAGGCAGAAAAGTGAGGCATGGAAGATGGGTCTTCATTTTGGACTTGAATCAGTAGAGGATGACCGAACAGAGAAGTCAAGAGGGTGGCCAACACAGGAGACAGGGTATCAGGACAAGACATCGAGGAATTTCTTGGGACACATGAATACGAAGGTGCCAGTAGACACGCCAATGGAATCACCAGCAGGCATTCAGTGGCCGTCACCTGTTCCTCAGGTGAAGAGGACACCCGAGAGAGAGAAAGAGAAAGAGAGAGAGAGAGAAAGAGAGAGAGAGAGAGACAGAGAGAGAAATTCACAAAGTCAGGGTAACAGACTCAGCCAGAGGCAAGGCGGAGGCACTTAGTTCATTTACCTACTACTTGTCTACCTCTAGGGAAAGGAATAGGCCATTGAAAGGTTGTCTTTGCTGTAACCTTTGAGGAGGCAACATTAAGGCTGCTTTGATGGAAGTCTTACACAGAAGAGCATTATGTACTTGTTCCAAGTGTCAGGCGCTGCCCTGGTCGTGTGGATAGACAGTGGTACCTGTTCTTCCATCCTATAGTTCTTTCATCTGACAGTGTGTGAACTGGGCCTCCGAGTCTGGGTGTGTTCCCATCCCCTTCACATGAGCGCCGCAGGGCCCAGCAGGACCGTCCCCTTGGCACCATCCTAAGCAACCTTGACAAAATGGGTGGCTGCCTGGCCCCTTCTTTGGGTTCCCTGAGAGATTTCCAGATGCCTTATCTAGGCCCTGGGATCGGCAGCTCGGGCCTGACTCACCCCACATTTGCCAGCAGATCCTGAAGGCCCACAATGCGAGGAAGCCAGCAGTACACAATTGGGGAGGTCTTTTGTATGGCGGCCGAGCTTCACTTTTCCTGGCTCTAAATAGCACCTAGGCTGCAGCCACATGACGTGCCGTGTCGCTTCTATTTTCGGTCCTTCAGGGCTAAGCTTCTACTGTTTTATGCTAAACTGAATGTCAAAGGATGTTTTCTTTCTTTCTTTTTTTTTTTTTCTGAGTTGGAGTCTTACTCTGTTGCCCAGGGTAGAGTGTAGTGGCACGCTCATGGCCACCGCAGCCTCGACCTGTTGGGCTTGGGCGATCCTTCTGCCTCAGCCTTTCAAGTAGCTGGAACTACAGGGCGCATGCCACCACACCAGGCTAGATTGTGTGTGTGCGTGCGTGTGTGTGTGTATGTGTGTGTGTGTGTGTGTGATTTAATTGTAGAGACGCGGTCTCACCAAGTTGCCCAGGCTGGTCTGTAAACCCTGGGCTCAGGCAGTCCTCTCACCTCAGCCTCCCAAAGTGCTGGGATTACAGGCTGAGCCACCGCACCTGGCTGGGAGATTTTCTTTGCTTCATCTGCAAAGGTGACTAAGACACACAACCTCTTCAAGAATTTTGAAAAGCTACCTTCTCACCTTGCATATTGATGCGCTGTCACCTAAAAATTTTCATCTTACATTTAAATTGCTTTAAGGGATGTCTTTTCCAGGTTGTAGAAATGTTTAAATATGTAAAGAAAACTTATCTGTCTCACTTCCAAATGTATTCAGTGGAATAAGCACTTCAGTCATTTGTTACACGCCATTATCTGTTTAAAATGCTGCAGCCACCCAGCACTTTGGAAAACCGAGGTGAGAGGATTGCCTGAGTCCACGGGTTCAAGATCAGCCTGGGCAACTTGGTGAGACCTCAACTCTACAATAAATAAATAATTTTAAAAAATTAGCTGAGCATGGTGGCGCACACTTGTGGTTCCAGCTACTTGGAAGGCTGAGGCAGAAGAATCACCTGAGCCCAGCAGGTCGAGGCTGTGGTGACCATGAACGTGCCACTGCACTCTACCCTGGGCAGCAGAGTAAGACTCCAACTTAAAAATAAAGTAAATTAAATTAAATACTGGAACCAGATTTTCTGTAATGGTCAGAAATTTTACCTTAATCCATTTTCTCCTCAAGAGTTATATTCCACTTATCCTCTCTTCAGAATTTTTCCCTAATGTAACATATTTAGATGTTTGGGAGTTTATTTTATAAACACCCATTGTATTTCCCTGGGGGAAAAAATGTATATAAACCCAAACTTTTATTTTAAATAATTCCTGTGACCCAATGGCTCTAAACACTAAAAAATGAACTCTAGATGAAATAATCAATACAATTTTAGTTAGTATGTAATTGAGCAAAACAATACATTTTCTGATATTGATAAATGATTATTAAATATGAAGGTAAAATTCTGTGGCGAAGAATAAAATGTGCAAGTGGAGATGTCAATTTGGTTAAAGGGGACAATACTTTCAATGCTTTCTCTTCCTGATGCCTAGGATACATTTACACCTGGATGCAGCACATCATAGTGGAATCCTCTTTCTCTCATCAGATGGGGTCAGAGCCTATGAGAAAACAGAGGTGGAAGAAAACACTGGGCACCTTTAGGTTAGCTGGTTGAAGAAGACAGATCAGAGCACATGTGCAAGGGGAGAGGTAGGAAATTGACTCAGGACTACCATGCCAAGCGCTTCCTGGACTGTCTCCATATAAAATGGGGGAGCATGTACCCTAATGCCAGTGAGAGCACTAGAGCAGGAACACTGGAAAGAAATATGCAGAATCACATAATGCATCCTTCCTACATTCTGACTGCAGACTTAGACCATTTCAAACAAATGACAGTTCACTGCACTGCTGGGGATGGTCAGCATACGAGATTCTGCAAACACCCTAAGTAACGTCATTCTTTTATTTGACAGATAGTCCCTGAGTATCGACTATGTCAGGCACCACACTAGTTACGGGCTGAGAATCCAGAGTCCACCAAGAGGGATTTCAGTCCATAGAGTTCAGGATCTGAGTCCGTAGGACATAGGATGGTGGGAAAGTGAGATAAGGAAGGATAAGTGAAACAAGGTGTAAGGTGATCTCCATACTTTTGTTTGGGGCAACCAGAAGGAAGTCAGAAAAGAAGCCAGATTGGAAAGAGATGGCTATGAGTTTGATCTTTGGTCTGCAAGACAAGGTTGCCTGAGGGCTTCATACACAGAGGAAATTGACTCCATGGGCCTGGGGTTTAACTGCAACATACAACCAATCATAGTCCATTAGTTTTTTAAAAACTGAAACACAAAGAACACTCACTGAGTCTGTGTTTTACACCACGTACTGGGCAAGTGTCAGGGGTTTCAAAGTTGAAGAGGCATGATCCTTGGTCTCCAGAAGCTCAAAGCTGGTGGACATGGCAGATATGTAAAAGAGGAAAAAGTGGCAAATTCCCAAGGAGCAGGTTTGGGTTGGGTTCTTTTGCCAGACCTGGCCCTGGACAATGGTGTTGGCCCTGGCTTGGATCAACCCGACTTAGCAGAATTGGAAAGCTAAGAAAGCAGTTGAACATATCTGACCTGATCCTCTCATTTTACAGGTAAATAATGAGGCAGTTTCTCTCAGAACCAACATTCCAGCTCCGCAGGTCCCCAAGGGACATCTTTTTGTATGTATTTCCCACTTTTTATCTCAGAACACCACTAAGCCTCGGAGAAACACTGACAGACCTTCCAGAGACCCGACACCTGAGAATGAAAGGAAGTCATCCAGCAGCTGCATGGAGAACTTCGAGGGGACGGATCTACTTGTCCATCACCGAGGCAGGTGGATACACCCGGCTATTTTCTGAAAAGGGATTCCAAAGCCCCCTGAAACATTTTTTATATCTGGCAATGTGGATTCTAACAAGGAATTACTTTTCACTTAAGTGTAGACTACGCTTTCCCCAACAGGAAACAAGGAGCCTTCCTCTTGAACAAACCCATCTCTTAAAGCAAGAGGTGATGAATAAGACAAAAGAAAACAAAAAAACCTCAAAAATGCTCTGTGCCCTCCTTTTCCCCTGCCTGTTTTTGATAGCTCTCTAGTCCAGGATTCCTCACTCTCCCTGGGAGGCGGGTTACTATGCTCTCCAGCTCATCATTTCCATGGGCTCCAGCTGCTTCTCCCTAATTCTTTTTTTTTTTTTTTCTTGAGTTGGAGTCTCACTCTGTCGCCCAGACTGGAGTGCAGTGACCACTCCCGGCCACCGCAGCCTCGACCTGCTGGGCTCTGGCGATCCTTCCGCTCAGCCTTCCAAATAGCTGGAACTACAGGCACGCGCTACCACGCCCAGCTGATATTTTGATTTATTATAGAGATGAGGTCTCGCCAAGTTGCCCAGGCGGGTCTCGAACCCACAGGCTCAGGCAATCCACTCACCTCGGCCTCCCAAGGTGCGGGATTACAGGCTGAGCCACCGAACCCGGCTTCCCCCTAATTTTTTGTGAGTGCTCGCTTATATACCACATCAAATTTAGACAGGTCACAGGGGCGTGGACATTCCAGGTTTCTTCTGGAATGGCCATACTACCATTTTGACAAGGCCAGCAGTAGCAGGGGTCCTGTCCATCTGGATATACCTCAAGAGCCTTTTTTGAATCTCAACACAAGCACAGGATACTTTCTTTACCAGCATCTGCATAGGCATACCCTTTTTTGTTGTGTTTGTATGGGGAAGACCTGCCCAAGATTCAGCTCAGGCAGAATATTTCCTCCTTTCTCCAGCTCTAGGTAACTAAGGCTGGCTTCAAAACCTGAACGTCCCCCTCAGACGAATGAGTTCTCTCAAATACATTGTTTTGGGTTCCTGAAACCTGTTTGACAACAGCCTCAATGTGCTTGCATCTTTTTAAATGATTCACTACAAATATAAGAATGGGCCAGGCTCAGTGGCTCAGCCTGTCATCCCAGCACTTTGGGAGGCTGAGGCGAGTGGATTGCCTGAGGCCACAGGTTCAAGACCAGTCCGGGCAACTTGGTAAGACTTTGTCTCTACAATAAATCAAAAATTAGCCAGGCGTGGTAGTGTGCACCTGTAGTTCGGCTACTTGGAAGGCTGGAGAAGAAGGTTCACTGGAGCCCAGCAAGTCAACGCTGGGGTGGCCATGAGTGTGCCACTGGCCATGAGTGTGCCACTGTTCTCCAGCCTGGGCGACGGAGTGAGACTCTAACTCAGAAAAAAAATGCAAAGAATGCAAACCTCAGTACGAACTCTCATTCATACATATTGAAATAAAGTAGTTGTGTTTCATGTTTTTCTAAACTTGATATTCTCCCCCTAGGATCAAGATTGCAGATCAAGAGTTCCATATTGGCTGACTTGACCTTTAGTACATAGTGTTGTCATAGAGAGGGATGGTAAAAAAGAGTTGCTTCATTTTTGAAGATGTTTGTTGGCTGCTTGTATGTCTTCCTTCATGGAATCAACCCAGATGCCCATCGAAAGTGGACTGGATGAAGAAAATGTGGTGTATATATACACAATGGAATACTATGCAGCCATAAAGAAGAACAAAACCATGGCCTTCACAACACCTTGGATGCAGCTGGAAACTGTCATACTAAGTGAACTATCACAGAAACAAAGAACTGATGACCGCATGCTCTCATTCATAAGTGGGCCCTGAACATTAGTTACTAGTCACTAGCACAAGAGTGGAATTGGCAGATGCTGGGCACTGCTAGGGAAGAAAAGGAGGGAGAAGAGGGGCACTTGTCAACACAAAGGGTACCTGGTCCACTACCAAGGGGAGAGAGGGCCAGCTAGAAACCCAAACTTCACCTGCATGCAGCCTACTTTTGTAGCAAATCCTCACTTGTACTCCATGACACTAAAATAAATAAAATTTAAAAAGAGTTGCATCCATAAGGTTTGGCAAGTTCTAAGATGTCTGGATTCTGACACACAGAAACATTTCATAGTATATTCAACAATAAATAATTAAAAATTAACTCTTTTACAATGAATTTCTTTCTTATTTTCTTTTTTTGAGTTGGTGTCTCACTCCATCTCCCAGGCTGGAGTGCAGTGGCACGCTCATGGTCACCCCAGTATCAACCTGCTGGGCTGCTGCGATCCTTCTGCCTCAGCCTTCCAAGTAGCAGGAAGTGCTACCAGGAACGTGCTACCAGGCCCACTTAATTTTTTAAATTTAATCCACTCGCCTCAGCCTCCCAAAGTGCTGGGATTACAGGCTGAGCCACCGAGCCCAGCCTTATAATGAATTTCATCGGAAATTTTCACAGGGTTTGTCTGGTAACATACTAGAAGTTGATGGTACAATGTGAAACTGTGTTGCTAGATCACACAACCCATGTTGATGTATGCTTTACATAAGACCAGCTGCTGTATAAAAATCATAATTAAGGTAACCCCTTCAGGTCCCCACTGAAGGAGTTTTTCTGTCCTCTCAATAAATCCTGCCTTCTAAATAAATAAAGAAATCATAATTAAGGTGGTAAAGTAAAATGGTGCGTTTTCTATGGGAAACAATATGGTGAGTCCTTAAAAAACAAATACAGAATTATCATATGATCCAGCAATTCCACTTCTGAGTGTATACCCAAAATAATTGAAACCAGAGATTTGAACAGATACTTGTATACCCATATTCATAGCAGCATTATTCACCAAACTGTGAGAGCAATGCAAGCATCCATCGCTAAATGACTGGTTACATACTGTGTGATAAGCACTTACAAGGGAATATTGTTCAACCTTAAAAAGGAAGGCATTTGTACCACATGCAACAGCACGGATGGGCCTTGAGGACATTATGCTAAGCAACTAGTTTTAAATGCTTTTAGAGTTGACAGTATGTCATCAATTTGTCACCGATGCTCTAGTTCCAGTGGTGAAATAAGTCAGTCATAAAAGGACAAATATTGTGTGGTCCCACTGATACAAAGTACCTAGAATACTTCAAGTTCATAGAGACAGCAAGTAGAATGGTTGTCAGGGTCTGGGGGAAAGCAGAAATATGAGGAACTACTGTTTAATGGGGATAAAGTTTCACTTTTTCAAGATGTAAAGAGTTCTGGAGAGCATAACAATGTGAATGTACTTGCTACTAACTTATATATTTACAAATGGTTAAGATGATAAATTTCATGTTAAGTACATTTTACCACAATTTTTTTTTTTTCTAGAGATGAGGTCTCACCATGTTGTGCAGGCTAATCTTGAACTCCTGGGGTTGAGCAATCCTCCCACCTCATCCTCCCAAATTGCTGGGGTTACAAGCATCAACCACTACACCCGGCCTCATCTTACCACAAACTTTAATATTTTAATATCATTAACTCTGTGACTATACTAAGAACCACTGACTTGTGCCCTTCAAAAAAGGTTGACTGTACGATGTGAATTATATCTCAATAAAGCTGTTGAGACATTCTAAAATCCATAATTAAAAGCAGTATTTACTTTCACAATTTCTGTTGATTATAATCCTAGAAAGGATGGTTCTGGCCTTAACTGTCCCATGAGATGGTAGGCAAGATATCAATGAGGGCCGTAGTCACCTGATTTGCTAGCAAGGTGGTTCCTCACAGGACGGGTGGTTGGTTCTGGCAGTTGTTGGGAGGGTTCGGTTGCTCCCTCCTTTGGTTGCCTTTCTCTGCAGGTTGCTTAAGTATCCTTACACATGGAAACTGGTCTCCCCAAAGTCTCAGGGTATAAAATAAATGTGCAAAAGACAATCACATTTCTATACACCAATAATAAGCAAACAGAAACCCAAATAAAAAGCATGATCCCATTCACAATAGACACACACACACACACAAATGAAATACCTTGGCATCTTCCTAACCAGAGATGTGAAAGACCTTTACAATGAAAGCTACAAAACACTGCTCAAAGAAATCAAAGATGACACAAACAAGTGGAAAAATATTCCATGCTCATAGATTGGAAGAATCAACATCGTTTAGATGTCCATTCTACCTAAGGCAGTCTACAGATTTAATGAAATACCCTTTAAATTACCAGGAGCATTCTTCTCAGACCTATAAACAACAGTACAGGAATTCATATAGAAACATAAGGGACCATGAATCACCAAAACAATTCTCAGCAAAAAACAACAACAACAACAACAACAAAGTGAGAGGTATCACACTCCCAGACTTTAAACTTTATTATAAAGCTACAATAATCAAAACAGCCTGGTATTGGTACAAGAACAGGCACATAGACCAATGGAACAGGATAGAGATTCCAGAAGCAAAGCCTCAATTCCTCAACCAACTCATCTTCGACAAAGCCTCCTACAACATCCACTGGGAAGAGGGTAACCTATTCAGTAAATGGTGCTGGGAAAACTCGCTGACCACATGCAGAAGACTAAAACAAGACCCCTACATATCTCCATACACAAAAATCAACTCTAAATGGATCAAAGACCTAAACGTAAAACCTCAAACTATAAGAACCTTAGAAAATGCAGGACACACCCTTATGGAAATTGGAACTGGCAACCAATTCCTGATCAAAACCCCAAGTACCCATGCCATAAGAGATAAGATAGACAAGTGGGGCCTCATCAAACTGACAAGCTTCTGCAAAGCCAAAGAAACCATCAAAGGAGTGGGGAAACAGCCCACAGACTGGGAAAAAATATTTGCCAACTGTATGTCTGACAAAACCCTAACATCTAGGATCTACAAGGAACTCAAACGTGCCAAAAAGAAAAAAACAAACAGCCCCATTACTACGTGGGCAAAACATATGAGTAGACACTTCTCAAAAGAAGACATATGATCAGCCAACAGATACATGAAAAAATGCTCAGTCTCACTAGTCATCAAAGAAATGCAAATTAAAACTACCTGAGATACCACCTAACTCCAGTTAGGATGGCCATCATCAATAACTGAAAAAAACGACAGATGCTGGAGAGGATGTGGCGAAAAGGGAACACTTCTACACTGTTGGTGGGAGTGTAAACTAGTACAGCCTCTTTTGATAGCAATGTGACGATTCCTAAAATATATAAAAATTGACCTTCCATATGACCCCACAATCCCACTACTGGGACTATACCCGGAAGAACTCAAATCACTCAATAAAAAAGATGCCTGCACACATATGTTTATTGCAGCATTGTTCACAATAGCAAGAACATAGAACCAATCGTGCTGCCCATCAAAAGAAGACTGGGGGAAAAAATGTGGTACATATACACAATGAAATATTACGCAGCTGTAAAGAAGAACAAAATCATGAACTTCACAGCGATCTGGATAGAATTAGAGTCTTTAATACTGAGTGTTCTTTCACAGAAACAAAGAACTGAGTATCACATGTTCTCACTCATAAGCGAACCTCGAACAACTATCCTAATACTATAAGAAAAGGATTGGCAGTAGCAGGAAACTGCGGTGTGGGGAGACATGGAGGTGTCATTGGCAGTAGTGGGAATCTGCCTGGGGAAGGGGGAGCACACCTCATCAACAAGGGTTACTGCATAATGAATATGTGTATACCTAACCCTGAGTTGTACTCCATATCTTTAAAATAAAAAATTTAAAGGTTAAAAAAGGAAAAAGAAACTGGCCTCCCCCTAAGCAAGAGACTCTAAAGAGAGACATTTCACCATTGCAAACTGAGTAACAGAAATTACAAGACTACATAGGGATCAGTTTGTTATACTCCATATATCTTAGCTATTATTTTAAAGAGTAGATGGCTTCCAAAAGATTCACAATTAAGTGGAAGAATAAGGCAAGAGAATCTGATCTGTTCCTAGAGTATTTGAGAAGAATTTAGAAAGCCGATGCTCCCAGGAACACAGGATATTGGATTCAGCTTTCACAAAAGCCAAAGAGGAAACTAATCTCCTGGTTTCAGTGAATGCAACCAATGGAACCAACATGGTACCAATACAATTTCAGCCTTCAGGGAATGGTCAAATTTTATGTCAGGTGACAGGAAATTACTTATTTATGTATGCAGTCTAGAAGGCAGTTTTCTTTACCTCAGGAATTCTAGAAGGATACTTTAACCAAGAAGTATGTCTCATTTTCTCCCATCCAAGTACTAACCAGGCCGACCCTGCTTAGCTTCTGAGATCAGACGGGATCAGTCACATTCAGGGTGGTATGACCACAGACTCGTCTTCTAACTCACAGACTAGAACTGAGACTTAGCCCAGATGGTTCTTGAACTTTCAGTGTTGTCCAGAGTTGAATACAGCTAAAGTTAATGAAGCTCACTCAGAAAGCCCACTTGCAAAGGCTTCTTCCAAGACCCCGAGAAAGGTCTTAATATTATGCTCAATTGCTCTTACAGTTTTAAAAAATTGAAAAAATAAGCTGTTTTACAACTAGCAAATAAGACTTCCGTCTCCTCCCACCCTGTCTTCTCCTTCATTACACTTCTTCAGATTGTGTTGGATTGGTGTAGGCATTTTACACTTGGCTACAGCAGAGCTTTCCCAAAAGACTGATGTCAATGAAGATGACCCAAAATTCTTCAAACGCCACTACAGGACAACGGTAAGAAATTGGCTACATCCTATCAATCCTAAAAACCCTTAAAGCTAGTTACTTTGCAAGCAAACTTGAAATGCCCTAAAGTTCTACATTCATGTATGAAAGAAACTTGATAGAGGTTTTCTCAAATTTGACTGTAACTGTACAGGTTTGCACAATATTACCAATAATAAGTTATAAAACTGAAATTTTTCCACACTATCAAAACTTTTTATCCATCAATTAAGCTAATGAAACGGCTGACTTATCCCTATATTCTCCCTATAGAAAATTTTGTTGCAAAATTAGCTTTATAGAGAGAGGTGTTTAAAGTGTATGCCACTAAAGTATGTAAGAAAAAGTATTAAAAGAAATATGAAAAAAGGTTAATAAAATATAGCCTTTTTTAAATTTGGTGATCTTTTGTGATTCATTGCTAACTTTTTCTAAATGTGTATTTTGTAATGACTTTCTCATTCAAAATAAACATTGATATATAACATCCCCCACAGAGTCCTGAAAGCAAATGCAGTAAAGCTGGATATTGATTGAAATAGTCGGTAATGCTCTATTATAATTATTACTCTTTTTTAAAATCCTGAGAGATTGAATACATTAAAGTTTTCTATTTTTCCCCCATATTTTGGCTATTGTATTGTTTTGTTGGTATATCTGATTTGTTAGTTTACAGTTAGATACATTTTAACTAATGGCTATATGCTTATCTTTATATCTGTACAGAATATCTAAAATGCCTAACAAAGAAACTAAATTCGTCGAAAGAAACATATTTACATTTATTATTAATACCACAGCATAATAATAAACTTTCAGTTGTAATCTCTTTCATTTAGTTTATGCCTTTTGCCCTGTAGATATAATTGTGGCAGTAGAAAAAGCCATTTACTAAACACACAATTTAAAATGTCAGCCCTGGGGAATACTGTGTACTTAGACTATCTCAGAAAGATAGCAAACTAATTTTCCCTAAAAATCATTTATTATGAGGATTTTTCAGATCACACATGACAGATAATCCAACTGAAACTGACTCAGAAGAAAACAGAACTTTATACTCATCCAGTCAGAAGTATAGGAAGGGGACCTGGCAAGTCATTCAGGTCACCAGGGCCTAGACCCCACCCAGGTCACGGCCTGCTTTCCTCTAGGGTGGCTCCATTCTCAAACAAGTTCTCCCCCTCAGGACAGCAGGACCACTTCCAGCAACTCCAAGATTAGGACTCACAACTCCAACACCAGCCTGAAATAACGAGGGCACTTTGCTCCTTAACCACCCAGGAGAAGACCCCAGGCTAATTCTCCTAAAATTTTGGTGAACCTATCCTGACACAGGTTTGGGACCAGAAAGATACAATCTGCTGATGGGCCAGGGTTGAGATGAGGATGCTGGTTTATCAAAAGAGAGGGAAGTAGAGAATGGGCAGAAAAAGAAATTGCTCGATATGATCATGACTGCCAAAGAAGTCATCCGGTGTCTTATTTGTGAAAGTGGTTTTGTAAGCATGCTGCCTCTGAGACACTCTTCTTTTTTTCTTTTTTGGTGTGATGTCTACATGGAAAACAAAATGTCCACAGTAATACATCCATGGTGGTCAACGGAATTAGAGAGTCCTTCCAGGACTGTCAGAAGTGAAGATCAAGTGAGGCCATGGCTAAATGTCAGAGCATCATAAATTAGATTAGAAAGAAAGTCACTTGCCAAAGAAAACAGTACCGGTGGAGTGGGAGGAGATAAACAGATACAGTGGAGTCCAAACTGGGCACGTTGACATTTCATGCGGTTCACTAACTCTGCTTTGTGGCCTTCATAAATTTCACTCAGAATTCCTGTCAATGAAACTAATGAAATCACAGGCCGTTCAACAAAAGAAGTATCAATTTGTAGTTTTCCATTGGGTCAGTGAGACTTTCATGTTATCATAGGTATGCTTCATGTCATCAAAAGTTGGGTGCTGTGTTGGCTTAAGTTACCTTAAAGGAATTTCATGAAGATTCTTTGTCAATGAAGTTCAAATAACTTTTATGCTGGAAATTCTACTTTAAAGATTAAAAAAAAAAACCTAAACAACAAACACCTCTGGATCTAGGAAGCCAATTTAAATCTTTACTTTCTCAGAATAAGACTCTTCTCCAGCCTTACTAAAAGACATTTAAAAAAAAAAGAAATGTATACTTTCGTTGTATCAGATAGAGAAAACAAGAGTTCTTTGAAATATATTTCCAAAAATTCAAGATAAAAAATAGACCTCAAAGAGATTTTGTTATCATATATGTTTCTTTCCTGAAGTCTGTGGAAAAAGAAATTGTATATATCATGCACGTCATGGATGTGTTTGAATGTATAAATAACAAACTTGATGAGGTTTTTTGTTTTTTGGGGTTTTTTTGGGTTGGAGTCTCACTCTGTCACCCAGGCAGGAGTGCACTGGCACACTCCCAGCCACCCAAGCATCGGCCTGCTGGACTCAGGCAATCCTTCCACCTCAGCCTTTCAAGTAGTTGGAATTACAGGCATACGCTACCATGCCCGGCTAATTTTTTGATTAATTGCAGGGATGAAGTCTCGTCAAGTTGCCCAGGCTGTTCTTGAACTGTGGGCTCATGCAATCCCCTCACCTTGGCCTCCCAAGTACTGGAATTACAGGCTTGAGCCACCACACCCAGCCTTGACGAGCTTTTAAAGAAAATTCCTTACCTCATCAACAAGGGTACCTGCATAATCAACGTTTGCATACCTAACCCTGAATTGTACCCCACATCTTTATAATAAGATAATAACAATAAATAAATTTTAAAAAAGAAAATTCCCATTAGTATGCCATAGCCGTTTTCCACAATATTACCTAATTTAGAAAATAGCATTTTGCTTAACTTATGTATAAAATTTGTATGAATTATATAAAACATATGATCAAATCCTACATGAAGAAAAGCACTACATACTTGTCACAGATCAAAAGACAATAGGAACATTTGGAACAGATTAACACTAGGAATTGAAAATTCGATTTATTTTGTGAAGTCGACAATTTACTACTTAAATACACAATTCAGACAATTATTACCTCTATTTCTTCGTGTGGAGAAGTCTGTTCTCTACATAATACTTCTAACATACAAAAAACTAACAATGATCCTAAGAAAGGGAACATTAATGTTCCATTTCCACTGTTAAGGAATTTTGAGCTTTCTTTCCATTGGCTTCTATTGTTAAGTGTCTTTCCTTGGATGAGGTCACCTGCAAGAACTCTGTTTCCATTGAAACTCAGATCTTCCTCTGGAAGCATCATAGGCTTTTGTGTGGGCTTCCAAACCATTATTGTTGAACAATATTCCACTTACCTAGTTTCCCTAAAGTGTTAGTTTATCTTTCCTGTCTTTAGACCATCTTAACTTCTGGTTTCCAAGAACTACTCTAATCTTATATCAGATTCTTGTCTTCCATTCAGATCAAAATTAAATGTTTGAAGGTTCCTTCTACGTATACATTTGTAGAATGAAGGGGCATGTCAAATATATACTAACTGATCTAACAAAAGATGGCATCTTAAATAATCATCTTATTAAGAAGAAAATAAACTCTTAAAAATAGTAGCAGAAGTTGCCATTTATTAAGTTCTATGTAAGCGGCACAGTGTAAGTATTTCACAATTGTTATCTCACTTAAGTCCCTTAAAACCCTACAAACTAAGGATTGTGATCCTCATTTTAAGTGTAAGTAGACCGAAGTTCAGAAAAGTCACAGCACTTACACAGTTAGCAGGCGCCATGCCAGAATCCAAGAGTTCAAGGACAGGTGTGATTCAATCACAAATCTGGGGTTGGAACCACCATAATTTACTGATTCCCATGTGGTTTCTTTGATAATTATCAAACTTTCTTTGACAAGTTTTTCGTAATATCTCAACATCTCACATGTGAACAAACGGTGGTGATTCATAGGTCTTCCTTAGTAGCCATCACTCATGTATCCTGAGACATTTAGAAGTTGAAAGACTTGCCAAAACTGTTGATAAGGGTGTGGAGAAATTGGAAACTTTGTACCTTGCTGATGGGAAAGTAACATGGTACAGCCAATTCCACTTCATGTTTCCTTTTTTAAAAATTTTAAAGATGTGGGGTGCAATTCAGGATTAGGTACATAAATTGTCATCGCAGAGATGAAGTTTGGGCTTCCCTTTGGTCCCCACTTTGCCTGGTTTGAGATCAGGTACCCTTAATGATATGTGCCTCTTTCCCTTGACAGTGTTCCGCTACTGCTAATCCCTTTCTTGTAGTATTATGATAAATGTTCAGCGTCCACTTATGATAAATGTTCCGGGTCCGCTTTTGAGTGAGAACATGTGGTTCTCAGTTCTTTGTTTCTGTGATAGATCATTGAGTATGATAGACTCTAAACCTATCCAAGTGGCCGCGAACTTCATAATTTTGCTCTTCTTTATGGCTGCATAATATTCCATCACGTATATGTACCACATCTTTTTTATCCTGTCCAGTTGGTGGACAGCTGATGGACAGCACTGTTGGTTCCATGTCTTTGCTATTGTGGATAGTGCTACAATACACATGTGTGTGCAGGTATATTTTTGTAGAATAATTTGAGTTCCTCCGGGTATATTCCCAGAAGGGTGATTGCTGGGTTGTGTGGAACAATTGTTCGTACGGTCAATTTTTAAATCTTTTAGAAATCACCACATTGTTTTCCACAGAGGTTGTACTAGCTTACACTCCCACCAACAGTGTAGAAGAGTTCTCTTTTCTCTGCATCTTCGCCAGCTACTGCTATTATTTGTTTTATTAATGTTATTTGGTTTTTTTTACACCTGACTGGAATTAGGTAGTATCTCAATGTGGTTTTGATTTGCATTTCTCTGATGATGAGTCTGAGCATCTTTTCGTCTATCTGTTGGCTGCTCATATGTCTTCTTTTTTTGTTTTGGTTTGGTTTTTTTGAGTTGGAGTCTCACTCTGTCGCCCAGACCGGAGTGCAGTGGCTGCTCCTGGCACCGCAGCCTCGACCTGCCGGGCTCTGGCGATCCTTCCGCCTCAGCCTTCCGCATAGCCGGAATTACAGGCGTGCGCTACCATGCCTGGCTGATTTTTTGATGTATTGTAGAGATGAGGTCTCGCCAAGTTGCCCAGGCGGGTCTCGAACCCGCGGGCTCAGGCAATCCACTCACCTCAGCCTCCCAAAGGCACGGGATTACAGGCTGAGCCACCGAGCCCGGCTGTTTTGCCCATTTTTTAATAGGGCTGTTTTTTTTTTTTTCCTTCCTTTTAGCACATTTGAATTTCTTGTAGATCCTCAGATATACACTTGGCAAATATTTTCTCTCATTCCATGGGCTGTCTCCCTGCCCTCTTGATGGTTTCTTTTACTTTGCAGAAGCTTTTCGGTTTAATGAGGTCCCACTGGTCCAGAGCAGCAATTCCACTTTGAAGTTTATCGAAAATAGGGTCAAAAGAGTGGAGAGAAGGGCCTCAAAAAGCTATTTGCACACCACATTCATAGCAGCACTATTCACAGTAGCCAAATGGTGGAAGCAACCCAACTGTCCATTGACAGATAAACGAATAAGCAAAATGTGGTCTACACATACAATAGAGTATTGTTCAGCCTAGAAAAGGAAGGAAATGATGACACACGTTAAAACATACGTGAACCTTGAAGACCTGTGCTATACTGTATAATTCCACTTTTGGGAGATACCAAGGGCAGTCACATTCCTAGAGAGAAAAAGCAGAATGGTGGTTGCCAGGGGCTGAGGGGAGGACTAGGGAGTTATTTAATGAATACAGAGTTTCAGTTTGATAAGATGAAACATTTCTGAAGATTGAAGATGTGACGGCGGCACAGCGTGAGTGTATTCAATGCCACTAAATTGTAAGCCTAAAAAAAGGTTAAAATGGTACATTTTATTTTACCACCATGTAAACAAAGATGTACCCAAATCGCAGCAACTTGTCACCTCTCCCTGAAGGCTCACTTTTGCCTTTTCTGGACTATTTCAGTAGGAGAAGTTGATACGCTCTTATTATTGTATAAGCCCTTTTATCTGCTAATCATCCTAACTTATGATCTGTCTTGTGAGCCTCCATTCCAACTAAATGAACAAAACTCCCTTTCTGAAGTTATTTATAGAGTAATACAATGCCCCTGACTGCAAGTGGTTACATTACAAGAGCTAACCTGAAGGAGAGCTGGCCAGAGAGCAGAAACTGGGCCAAGCACTTCACATACAGTAGCTCCTTTAATCCTCATCATAACTTAAGAAGCTAGTTTCTATTCTTACTTCCATTTCACACTCAAGGAACATTTAAGAAAGTTTAAGGAAGTGGCCGAAGTTCACAGAGTGAGTAATCGTTGAAGTTGACAGAGGATTGAGAATGCAAGGTGAGGTGAAGTCCAACTTATGGGGAGAGTCTTCCTACAGGGCGATGAAGTTGGAAGTGTGGGAATAATTTCCCAGGCAAACGGAGAGGAAACAGGAAAATGTGTGTGTTAGCTGCTGGAGAGGGTGTGGTGAAAAGGGAACACTTCTACACTGTTGGTGGGAGTGTAAACTAGTGCAACC